>NC_137954.1:20213742-20510989 GCF_963924665.1 Micromys minutus | reverse complement strand
GTGAATTAAGACTCAGACTATCTCCACTTTGAAGTGATAATAAATATTGAGGAATACTTGTGGACTTCGTTTTTTTTTTTTTTTTTTTTTTTTTTTTTATAATTCTTATCACTGTTGGATTGGGAGAAGGCCAGCTTGCCAGTGTTACTGAGGGCACACTGGCTTCTCAGATGCTGTGCTAAATGCTTTCCATATTGTTTACTTAGTCGTCACCATGCCTCTCTGAGGAAGGGAAAGAATTTCTCCATTTGAGAGCATAAAGCTGAGCACCAAAGCTGTGTGAGCAGTCACTGACTTATGCTAGAATTCCCAATTCCTTAGTAAGTTACTAACTCCCCTGCCTTAAATATGAAGCATGGCATTTTACTTGACACCCATGAGCTTTAGTTGCTCACCTGTAATTTGAGGATAACTGAAACCGACCCCACTCCACTGGACTGTCTGTTGTTTAAATGAGGTAATATAGGAGAACTGTTCAGCAGTGCTCCCAGCATATGGTCAGATCTGAGCCATAATCACTGTGGTTATTGCCCAGGAAAATTAATTAATTAATTAATTAATTAATTAATTATTCTGTACAAGTGGCTCACCAGAGTTGTCTTCTGATCCAGATCTGTTTGAAATCTGGATCTACCGCTCTGACTCTTTACTGCATGGGACTGTGGGACAGAGACGGTGTTTCTGATAATTTAGTATGAAAATAGAAGCAAGATATCAACTGTTCCTTACATATTGGATTTTATTTTTGCTGGTTTCTGCATTCATAAGTAAAGGTTTTTCATTTTGCTATATCTATTTAAGTTATTGTTTGTGTCCCAAAAGACACCCATCAGAAAGAGCAAAGAGAAAGCCCTAATGGAATTTTTCTATCCATGTTGACAAACAGTTCTTTTCTAGAGTTCCCATCAAAAACTTAATCTCATTTAATGCTTCTGAGTTCAGTGCGATAAATTCTGTTACTCACATTTTATTTTAAATGTATTCATGAGCGTGCGGCTCTATGGAAGAACGGTGCACAAGCTCTGGTGCCCATAGAGGATGGAGAGAATGTTTGGTCCCCTGGAGCTAAAATGATTGATTACGAAGTAATGGGTTCTGGGAACCAAATTCAGATCCTCCTCAAGAGCAGTCTGTGTACTTAACTACTGAGCTATCCCCTCTGTCCCAGTGTGCCCAAAAATGTGTCTCAGAATCACCTTGCAGGCCACGTCATACGTTTTTGGTGTGATAGTTTAGTTGTTTTCAGTCAACTTTTAAAATATGGTTGTTAGTCTCATACACTTGACGTTTTGCTTTATTATTCTAGTTGGTTAATTTAGCAAATGTTTGCCTGCTAGTTTCTACGAGGTGAGATGAATGGAGGGGTACTGTATTTCTTCTGTAGGAACGATACTCTGGCGGAACACACAGAGGCTCAGTTTTGTATTCTGGGAAGCAGAGTCTTGATTATAGGAGGCGAGAAGTCGTATGATTTCAGAGGGAATTTTCTAGAGAGAAGCTCTTTGAGCTTCCATGTAGTAAGTATAAAGGAGTTAGGAGAAAGTGAAAGACTTTCATTAAATGGCGACTCCCAGTGAGGGGTGAGGAACCCCATAGGCATTGTGGGAAAGAGAAACAAGCAGGTTGGTATATCTGGAGTGTGTAGCAGCTCCAAATTCTGTAGGACTCTAAAGTCAGAGATGGCTCTGGAGAATTAATCAAGGCAGGACACTGGAATATCTTGTGTGTCGGGAAGCCTGGCTTTAACTTTTAGTGGAGCCCCGGGGTGCTAACAAGGCAGGTGACTGGAGTTTTTTGATTGACATGGTTTTAATGTCTGTAACATGAGGGTGGGCTGTGGATGGGCAGCCAGGGGCAGCTTGACCAGGCTGCTGTGATGATTAAATGTCAGGCCAGGAGAACTAGCGGTAATGGGACAAAGAGGAAGCTAGAGATGTGGGCGGCATTGTAAAGTGGACAGGACTTTGGCAGTGGAGTTACAGAAGACAAGGAGTTGAGGACCATCCTTCCATTGCTTGTTAGATTAGGGTGCATTCTGTCAGTCAGCAAAGAGTGAATACTTAGAGCTAAGTTACCGGGGAAAATTCTAGTTTTGATTTGGGAGGCGACAGTAGAGGGACAGGCTAGATTGAAATTTGAAGTCTTCACTGGTGACTGCTCTGCCCCTTCATTTCCGTTCCTTGGCCGCTGTACTACTTTAACATGGCTTTAGTGTTTCTTAAAGATTCTTTCGTCAGGAACTGGTCGAATTGATCAGTTGCCTCCTTCCCTCCATCATACCAACAAGTAAAAATTCCCTGTTGAGAACATTAAGCACATAGTTTTATAAACTCTTTGCTTAATGGAGCCCCCTTCCCCTGTATTTTCATAAGTTGAGTTCACTTGTATGATTGACTCACTGGTTCTTAAGTTAAAATATTGCAACTCTTCTCTTTGAAACCTTTGTGGTGTATTTTAGTATTATAAATTATTTACATTTAAGAGCCACAAGCCTAATATGTGCCACAAATCCAAATGTTTATACTCTAGTAAATGACCTTTTTCTGTAAACTTTATTTTTCTTGAGAACCATGTCGTTTATAATTCATGACTAATAACTAAGTACCAGTTACTTCTGCTGCACAGTATTTAAGATACATATGTGGATACTGTGTACATTATTTTAAAGCCTATCATATTACTGGAGAATAATGTTACAATGTATTCCTTCATTACCATTTTTATTTTAAAATATGTATTAGAGATTTTGATCTAAAGTTGTAACCCCCTAAAATGCCATTATATTTCATATGAATGTTAATGACACAACACCTGAGATTCCCTTAGTACTCTCTCACATGTGTATTTTATTGGCCTGACAATCATTTTTTGAGCACTTATTTTATGTGACACATGGCTGATGCTAAGGAATGGAAAGCCCTGAGGAGTTTCGAACAGACCATCTTTGAGGGTTTTCAGGTGAATTGCTATTGAGGGCCCCCTGGTCTTGTGAACTGACATGCTTGAGTCGTGAGCAAAGGTCACTTGGAGAGAGGTATAGATTCAAGTATTTAATGGTATAGTGTATTCACCCCCACCACAGAGATAGTGCTGTCTAAGGAGCTGAAGTTCTTTGATCCAGCTTCTTTCCCTGTAAATGGTAGTGGCTTTAGGCTCCCCAGCTCTGGTTTTAACCCAAAGCTCCATCATCATCATCATCATCATCATCATCATCATCATCATCGCCACCATCATTTCCTCCCCCCTTTTTCTTCTTCCTTCTGTTACCTTTTGCAAACTCAGCCAAAATTCTAGTTATTACCTACATTAATACATGTAATCAAGTAATAAACAATAACTTGCTGGCCTGGGATCCATTCATTTTCTTTAATGTGATTTACATCTGTCTTAAATTTATTAAATGTTGGTTATATAGCTTAACTCCATGAAGGCAATCTCACATTGCCTGCAAAGGCTTCCTCACCTCCTACTGTCATAAATTTCAACTCAGATGCACAGGAACGTTGGCACATGATGTGGTCAGCACTTTAAGTGGCTTGGATGCCACTTTGGAGCTCTGATACCCAGAAAAGTCGCCTTCAGTGAGCTCAAGACTGGAAAAGCTCAGAAATAAAGCATTAATTCCCTGCAGCCGCTGGCATAGTCTGGCCACTGCAAATGAGATTCTCTCTCAAAATTACAGTACTTCATGTTGGCTATTATAAAAGACATTGGAAGTACTAAATGTAAATTAAAGAATATTTTTAAGGAGTATTTATATTGTAGGGCTACCTCAAAGAAATATGTCCGAGATTTCTCCTGCTATCATTGAGGACTGTGATTATATTTTATCTGTCTGTCTAGTTCCCACATGCAGGAGGAGGTCAGAAAGTATTTATTGAATTAAAAAGAAAACCTGTTTAAGCTCGGATTGTATTTCTGTTTAAATGAGGTGCTTTTGACTAAGTTGAATGAATTTGGAATTTTGATTTCTTAGATGTTAAGTAACTTGCAAATCCCAGTTTACCCATGCCTCTCTAAGCGTGTGTTTATTTAATAATATCTCTTATCATCTTGAAGGCTGTCCCCAGCATATGATCTGTTGGGATCTACAGCTCCTTTTATGTTTCCTTTGATACGTATTCTCAGTGGGGCCTAAGATAACGATGCTTTAAGTGCTTCCAAGAGGTATCACCGCCTTCGGTACTATGGTGCTGTCTTCACACAGAACGTTTAGAGTTTACAGATTGAATTCTATATGTGACTTTAAAGGCAGCTCTCTGTCACTTACTCAAACCTGTTTTTAGTAGCATATACGAGATGAAATGCTTCAATTAACTTTTCTTGTGCTCTGAAGATATTTTGAAGAGCATGTAATTAATCAGTGAAAAGTCACGTTCTAATAAATTAACATTCATGGTGTCGACACCCTTGACATTCTTGTCAGTACTCACTTATTATCATTGAAGCTGTAGATCTCCTTACACCTAACTATATCAGCTCTGCCTCCTCCTTACTGAATGCAAGGCTTGGCAATGTTTGCAAGTGCTGGGGGGTACTACCACTTTCTCCTCCAGACAAATTAATGTGGAGCATAACAGTTGAGTTCTAAAGAGACACTAACTTTTCTCCCAATCTCCCTCCCTCCCTCCCTCCCTCCCTCCCTCCCTCCCTCCTTCCCTCCCTCCCTCCCTCCCTCCTTCCCTCCCTCCCTTCCTTCCTTCTTCCTTCCTAATCCCTCCCTCATCCCTCCCTTCCTCCTTTCTTTCTTTCTTTCTTTCTTTCTTTCTTTCTTTCTTTCTTTCTTTCTTTCTTTCTTTCTTTCTCTATACTGTTTAGAAATTTTCTACTGTTGGCCATTCGTGTAAGGTTTCATGTTTTGCTTATTAAAATGTACACATTTTACTGCATGACAGGCATATGCTGAAATAAATTTTTCTCATAAACAACTCCATTTCTTTTACAAATAGTGGAAAAGCTGAGATTACTTTAGTATCACCTGGAAGTTGGAAAGTAGGCCCTTTTGTAGAATATGTAGCTGTTAATTAATAGATACCCAATCATTTAGGGTATTGCTTCAAAATTACACCCAGCAAAGCTAACTACAAATATGTTATTTTGAACTATAAGGGGAATACTATTACAATGTTAAGCTTTAACAAATTAATTTTAAGCAGTAGTGGACTCTGCTTCTGTAGACTGAGGCCTATACAAAGAATGATGACATTTGCCATGAATCTAAATTCTCAAAAGTGTCACCTAGACTCTCTTCATCTGTCTCAAATTTATGACTCAATGACTGTGTAGGTTCAGGATCTGGGAGACAGAACAAATTAAAAAGCAGAAGCCCATGCCTCTCAGAAACATGAAACCACAGGTTGTTTTTTGCACAAGGTACCACAGTGAAGCCAATTCTCTTTTAATGAACTCGAGTGGCTTTAGTGTGAGTAAAAATCAACAATTCAGAACCTGTTAATTAATTAGACCACAGATCTCATTCCATTTTATACACGATAATGCTTGTTTTATTTAAGGCATGTATATGAACTGTGCATAAAAAAAAAAAAAAAAAAAAAAGAGAAAACTTTGTGCTTTGTGTGCAGTTTGATGATTTGTAAGTGTAGAGAGGCCTTTTGTTTGTTTGTTTGCTTGCTTTAAGTCTAAAGTGGTTTACATTTTTTGTATATCTTAATAAGAACAAATACATTTGTTGCTTGTGCAAATAAAATAACAGTAAATAAATTTAGGTAGCCATCTTTCAAAGACATAAAGTATGGAGCTGTTCTGTAAGAGAGCTGACTGCAGCCAGGATCCCTGTAGCTTAGCCCCAAGTGGCAGTGACAGTACACCTTCTGAAATGGTCAAGTGCGCTCGAGTGCGTGTGTGTGTGTGTGTGTGTGTGTGTGTGTATGTACGTGTGTAGCTAGCAGTGTCTACAGCAGATTATCTACAACTGGTGCTGTGACTGAACGCTGCCTTGGATTCATTGATTGGCTCTTTCTTGTCCCAGTGCTTTACTGCTGCACTTTGTAGACGGGATACCTTAACTAGTACATTCTATGACAGTCAAGGATGCCTTAACTACTGGTCTTGTTACTAAGCTACAATTTTCCTCCAGTGCAGTGGGAAACGCCTTAGTGAGACATGATCTGACATTACCGTAAGGACTTTTCTGTCTCTGCTGTCCTGGAAGGTGACAATGACGAAGGCAGTTGATATTTGGTCAACACAGGAAGTGGGTTTTTGGGTCCAGGTGTGTTTCTGACCTGTTGCCATTACCTCCTGAAGTGCCTCCTATACAGGTACTGAGTGAAAAGAATCTCTGTAGTTCATACTCTCCTGTCAAGGTTTCGGAACCCCCATGTTGGCTTTTACCCATTGAAACATTTTTTTTTTTCCTGAAATTAACCCTGTGTTAATTCTTCAATAAAACTTTATGAGTCATAAGATAAAATTTATGCGCAAAGAATAGGCTTATGGAGCTCATAAATAATAAGGTCAGGTTCGGCATGGTGGCTCAGGTCTTTAATGCAAGGATTAAAAGGCAGAGATAGGTGGATCTCTGGGAGTTTGAGGCCAGCCTGGTCTACAAAGTGAGTTCTAGGGTAGCCAGGGCTACCCTGTTGGAAAAATAAAAAGTAAATTAACAAAGTTTAGGAATGTGCTCACTGTGCTTAAGGAAACGAATTATTTTTTAAAAACTATTAAAAGTAGCTGGGAAGTTGTGGTACAGAACTTTAATCCCAGCACTAGGAAAAAAGAGGCAGGCAGGTCTCTGAGTTCGAGGCCAGCCTGGTCTACAGAGTGAGCTGCAGGACAGCCAGGGATACACAGTGAAACCCTACCTTGATGAACCAAACCAACAAATAAATGAATAGACAAACCTATTAAGGGTGTCATTTTATTTGTATACTTTGCAAAATAATTTCACATCCTAAATATAGTGTCTAAATGACTAAAATTAAGCCTAATATTTATTCCACCTCGGAAGAGAATAAAATTTCTGCTGGTACTTAAGTAGCATGTTATGTTACTGGAAAATAATTCATTATATCTTTTAAGAATTATAGAATTGCATGGGTTTTCCTCCTTCTCCTCCCCTGATTCTCACTATGTGGGTATCCTGGAAGAATTCCTTGGGACCTGCCTGGTAATGGTAGTAATAATGACCAGTGTATGTTTTCTGGAGTGATTCCTGGCATATAGTAAGTTAAACAGAATGATAGTTATTAATAAGTTGCTTATAAAATTTCTAAGTTGAGAAGTGCTAAGGCAAATACTAAGAAGGACCCCATGCCTCTGTTAAACTTATATTATTGTATTATTACAGGGTCTTTTAAGAAAAGAAAAGGTTTTACTCTTTAATTTTCATTGGCATCATTTCTTTTAAAGTACTGTAAGTCATTATCTAAGAACTTAACAAGAGACCTGCCTCTCTCGCTAGATAATTTACTTTTCATATGTATGGGTGTTTTCAGGTAAACAGACTCACAAATATTATTTGAAACTAAATGTGTACCCAGATATAAAGTAGTTATTAATGCTGTTGTATTCAAATCAATTACTGAAGCAATGAAAGCGAAATTACCTAATTAAAGCAAATCACAAACAAACCTGTGAAGTTTGTGTGGGGAATAATTGAAGTGGTAATTACGCAGTAGTAATGCGTTTCTTTTGAGGATGGCAACCTCAAATGTTGCTCGGCTTGAGGACAGGGCAGAGCTGTTAGACTTCCCGACCTTCCTACTCAGCCATGTCCAGAGTGATGCAGTCTTCTTTGCCTTTTTACTTTAGTGTGAACTTGTTTTCTTACATGCAGTGTGAACTTGTTTGCTAACATGTTAAGATGAGTCAGTGTATGGGCTCCTGAGGTGGCTTCTGACATTTCACGAGTTGCCATCCTAATCACCATTGTAGATCCTTCATTATACCTCCTCCGTGTCCCATATCGCAGAACTGTGTCAGAATTAAGGATAAGATGGAATGGAATGTCTTTTCTACAGATGTCATGGCAGCAGAATATATGTAAAGAGGTTTTATTTTATTTTATTTTATTTTATTTTATTTAACGTATAGGCATTAACTAGCCTTTGGCCAAAGTTTCCCCAGTGAACACATGACCTATATTCACTGCCGATCCTTTTGTTTAGTGGTGGTGTCTAAAAGTTGGGAAGACTTTATCTCTTGTCTTCTCTCTCTTTACTTGCTGTCTGTGTCCCAGGAAGACTAGAAACTGCTTGAGGGCAGGGAAATGACCATTTATGTCTGATTTGTACAGCAGACAGGGGACAGCTTTGGATTTGGATTGTGCAGTGGTTTACTATTATTTTTTTAAATATTTTTGTCTTCATTTATTAGCTTGTAAATTAGAGCAAGTTGATGCTTATCTTTCCTGGTTATAGGGATCCATACAGGAACCTTAGAAAGCTTTTCTTGAAGTCTCTAATACATTTCAAGAACTCCTTGTTGTCGTTCTTTGGTTGGGTTTTGTTTGTTTGTTTTCTAATGAGTTTTTCACTGACTCAAACATTAGCCAATTCGATGCTCAGTGTAGTCTCTAGGTAAAGAAAGCCGCCCGTGGGCATTGGGATACATAGCAGTTTCATCTGTGTGGACTGGCTGCATGAATTAAACTCCTATTCTAGGTAGGCTTGTGTCCCCTGATCAGATCAGGTTTGGTCATTTCAATTATGTTGTCTACGAAGGACACCAGACATCACATCCTCCGGTTTTAAAAGGGATGCTGAGTGAGCTCCAGCTTAGACTTTAGCTAACTGTCTTCTCCGTATCCATTCAAGCAGAATACTCAGGTTGCTTGGCGAGTAAATGTGGCTTCAACAAATACTTCTCCCCGGCAGCATCACTATTGTTTAGAGGACATCCAGATGCTCACATCCTACCGAAAGGGGCTACAAACTTGCCCCCGGACAGTTTTGTTATTTTAGGGTAAGAAACATAAAGAGTTAAGACACAGAAACATCTAAAGTTGGATTTGTAAAATATTTTTATTAGTTTTCTTTCTAATGATGTTTTGAATATCTCTGGTCCAGGTGCTCTCTAAGATAAACTGGCCCTTCCATAGACACATGCAAATGGCCTGTAACGCTAGTGATTTCATTCAGTTTTATCCCGAATTTAGAACCGAAAGATCCTTGAGAAATTGTGACCCCAGTGGTTCTTTTATTGAACCGCTGTACTTCTCTGTCTCTGCTGGAGCGGGAGGCCTCAACTCTCTCCTGGCAATCGTGGTGATCACCACATCTGTCCATGATGTTGTTATAGTGGTACCTGGGGTGAGAGACACCAGATGGCCTTCCCAAGAAGTTTCCTTCTCAGTTTGTTGTTTGTTGTTTTTTTTTTTTTTTTTTGGAAATATTGTTTAAATGTGTCTAAAGAATGTCTAAGCAGTTTGCCCAATGAGCAACCATTCCCTAGTCTGTCAAGATCCCTAGAGCTGAAAGGTGTTAAGGCGGTGATCTCATTAGTTTAGAGAACATCAAACTGTGATTGTATCTCAACAGGGCATCTGTTCATTGGGTTTATGTATTGTGTGCAGGTGTGTATGTGTGTGTGTTTGTATTTGTGTATGTGCAGGAGTGTGTGTTTGTGTATGTGCAGGTGTGTGTGTGCAGGTGTGTGTGTTTGTGTATGTGCAGGTGTGTGTGTGCAAGTGCGTGTGTTTGTGTATTTGCAGGTGTGTGTGTGCAAGTGTGTGTGTTTGTGTATTTGCAGGTGTGTGTATGTGTGTTTGTGTATGTGTAGGAGTGTGTGTGTGTGTGTGTGTGAGAGAGAGAGAGAGAGAGAGAAGAGAGAGAGAGAGAGAGAGAGAGAGAGAGAGAGAGAGAGAGAGAGAGAGAGAGAGAGAGAGAGAGAGAGAGAGAGAGAGAGAGAGAGAGCGCATGCAGGCACATGAGGTGGTCATGGGACATGTTTCAGGAACAGGTTTTCCTTCTCTCCTGCAGTCTCTTCCCCGCCGTCCTAAGGGTCTCAGGATGAGCTCAGGTCTTCAGGCTTGGTCAGTATCTATATCCAGTCATCTCCCCACCCCAGGCCACTTCTCAACATGGAATCTTTTCTCCTCAAAGCTTTAGTTTTTTTTTTTTTCTTCTCTTAATGTTACAAAAAATTTTATGCTATTTGAAAGCTCATAAAATGTAATTTGGTTGGCACAAAGATCTGTGAATTAAGTCTTCAATATTTAACTGGAAACACTGCATAGGAAAGCAGCAGGTTTAATCCGCACTGAAGGCGCAGGCTTGAGTTTGTAAATCTGTAGTGGCAATTTAATGGTAGTGGGTCCTATGCATTTACAGGTTGAAAAGAACCTTTTGTACTAACCAATGTGCAGTCGACTGCCTGTTTTTTCTTTTTTTTTCTTCTCTATTTTGTGTTAGAGCCAGTATAAAATATTTTTAACTTGCGGTCAAAGTTTATTTTAAATTGCAGTTGAAAAATTGGGTGGCCCCTGCTCAACCTACAAGACTCCAGTGGACATTTCCAGTCCAACGATGACATAGGTAGCCCTGGTTAAAGCAAATGGGTTACAAAACCAACCCCAAAATTGTGACCTTGGGGAAGGGATAGGTCTGAATGGGAGGTGGGTGTCAGTGGAGGCAGAAAAGAGAGAAGAGACAGGGTGGAGAATAATCAGAATATATTGTATACTTGTATAAAATTGTCAAACCGAAAATTCAATTAAAAATGATTCGGTTTTAAGGACAGAATGAAGCCACCGCCCAGCTCCGAGGATGGTTGGGGTTTGTTAAACTTCTGGCTATTTGAAATTGTAATGCGTTCTCAGGATCACGTGTCTGAACGGTCACAGCTCTGGAGACTTGCTATTAGCTGTGCTAACCATTTCATTGCAAAGCACTTACTGTCTTAAAAGCCCTCATGCTTTGAATGTGGTGGGCTTACTTCTTTGCTATCTGTGAGGCCCCAGCTTAGCCATGAATATTGGTTTCAGATTTTCCTTTACTACTGTGTTTGCATTCTCTGCCTGGTTGTCTATTGAGGTAAAGGAGGTTGACCCCGGGAGTCGGCATCATCTAGGAGAAGCCTTCAGCAATAATGTGAGATGTGTCATCCACTCTAAGGGAAGGCAATGGGGAGTTGCCCTCTTTTCAGATGTCTTGTAGTCGGTGGAATAGAGACTCCACAATCTCCTTCATCTTGGGAAAGCCAGTCGGCCTCTACTGGCAGGTCCTTTTCTCTCATGATTTCTATAGAAGCTTCAGATAGGTTTGACAACAGCCATCTCAAGGACTATGGCTTTCTTCAAACTTTCCAGTTCTTTGACACCCAGTGATTCTCAAGAAGTTTCTGAATGGGAGTTTGCAGTCTTTAAAGCAGAAGAGCTTGTGGCCACTTACAATTGGTCTTCTGAGACCAGCCCGCCTTTCTCATTGCCAGTAATCTCTACAGTCCACAGATTTGGACTCCCTAAGCCAGGATCAGGCGACAACTCCGTTGCTACGAATGGCGGAAGAAGTTTGCACTGAAGCAGAATACAGGACAGTCAGCTCTCAACGTCTGCAAGGCCCCCCTTATGCTCATTCTTTCCTGCTTTCTTTCTTCTTGATGAGACAAATGTATTCTCTGCTCAATGCTCTTCCTGTGTCTTCACTGAAGATGTCTTTCTTTCCTAACTCATTTCTTTGGTTGGCTCCTGACTGAAGCTCAGTAGTTAAGTAAGCCCTTATTAGACATCCGTTAATATTTCCCAGTTTTATTCCCTTCACACTGTCTGAAATAATGGAGTCTATGTCTTCTTTTTCTCCCAATACATATTTGAGGACTATTACCAGTCAGTCTCCTTCACTGGTAGCCTCAGTATAGTAGATAATAAACATGGAGTCATGGATTAGTTGGCTTGTTCTCTTCTTCCTTCAGTGAGAAGAATTCTCTGTGAAGCAAGCGTGGTATTTTATACCAGGTTGTCCTCTCCAAAGCCCGAATTGTAAAAATGTGTATACAAGACCAAGAGCATATGGGAGAGATGCGGTGGTAAAATGTCCTGTCTTGTGGCTGTAGCAGGCTGTTGCTTTCTCCCACCCCCATTTATCCGGGTGTTTGTTTCATTTACAACACAGAATGGGTACTTGGATGCTCTGGACAACAGCAGACCACAGAGAACATATTTATTTTTTCCAAATTGATTGCTATAATATTTAGAACATGCTTACGTGTTAGCAAACAAACAAAAAGCCGTTTACACTCTAAATTTCACCCTTAAAACTGGTTTTTCACAAACCTATTTTGGTAATTTTACAATGGTAACTTTATTTAGCTTTCCTATTTGATTTTGTATTATACTTAATGGTATTTTAATTATTATGGTTGATTATCACTGTAATTTAATGGTCTTATAGTACTTGGGAGAGTAAATGCTTTATAAAAACAATCACATCTCATTTCTTTAGTTTCTGAAATCTTTGGAAATACACTTTCTTTTAAGTTAGTTAATTCTATAAAAAATACCCCACTGCATTTTAGAAAATCGAATGTATATAATGCAAAATTTTGATTGGGACATGAAAACATGTATATTATAGATTGTAAACTAGTGTATTTGGGTTGGATTATCCGTTTTTATTATATGACTGTTGCCCATCACGGCTCAGATAAGGTGTTCAGAATGGGACTAACTGTCTGGAGGGAGGTGGTGCTATTGAAGCCCCAGAGCTGGAAAACATGAGTATTACGACATTAATTGATTAGCATTTTTGCACGTTGCTCCCCAATGATTAAGGAATCTGGGTAGAACAACACGATGAATTGTTCTTTTGGAAAGAAGTATCTTAATTGTGATGGTGTATCTAATAAAGAGTGATATTTGGCAAGAAGAGTGTAGATTTAAGCAGAGGCTTACCTCTGTATCTTGGTTCTTTACAAAGCTTCTGCTGCAGATCTTGAGAGAGGCTTGATGCCATGTGAGACATAGCTCTTGTCAGTGTCCCATTGACCCTGTCACCACAACCTGCCAATCAGGAAAGGCCTTTAGTAAGCATAGCTGTCTTCTACCTGTTTATTTTTAGTTTTCATAGCTAATGAATTAAAAAGTCCACAAGGACTCAATTTTTCACCTCTCTAATAGCGATTTACAGGTGACAGGTTCAGTGGCTCATACACACAGGCTCCTGAATAGCGTTTGATGGAGGGAGACGCTCACCATCCCGTAGTGTAGTTGGAACCAGAGAAACAGAGAATTGATCATTTCCTGGCAGATAGCAGTAAGTTTCAATTCATTCAAAATGCTGTATGAACTGTGATAGGTGGAGAATTATTACCCAAAGATTGATGATTTTTTGGGGGGGGGGGTGAGCGTAAATTTGTGCAGTGGCAATCCATTAAGAAATCAATAATCAGGCACTCTGACGTGTGGTTCCTATTCAGTTATAAACATGTGCCAGAAGAAGTTGAACCTAATGTTTTTGTTTTGCTTGGTGTGTATGTGTGTGCATGCGTGTGTGTGTGTGTATGTGTGTGTGTGTGTGTGTGTGTGTGTGTGTGTAAAATCATAGTTGACTCTGAGAAATAAAGTACAAATAAATATACATGTATATTAGTCTTTGCTCTTATTTTGTGTGATGTATTCATGTGTTCATGTGTGAACACATGCCTTCATGAACTTGTGCGTGTCAGAGTGGGACGTCAGGAGCCCTTCTTTTGACTGTTTGAGACAGTCTCTCTGATAGCTTCAGGCTAGCTGTCCGGCAAGCTGCAGGGAACCCTTGTTCCTCTCAGCACTGGGATTACAGATACAGGGCTCTGTGTCTAGCTGTTTCTCTGGATGCTGGGAAGCCGAAGTCAGTCCCATGCTTGTGAAGCAGGCCTTTTACCAACTGAGCCCCTATCTCAGGCCATCAAACTGTTCTCTTTTGATCAAATGTCCCCATATGGCACATTTGCTTAAAATTTGCGTGTTTCCTCAACTTTTAGAAAAGTTCCTTGGAACTATTTTAGATGGTCCTGTTCCTTTTGCTGCAGCATTGCTTTGTTGTTTAGTATTGGGAATAGTATTTATATGCTTAAATTAAATTGTTGTTTCTCCAGTCTGGAAGTAATTTATTGCCACATCTGCATGGGGAAGTTGAAGATTCATGCTTTTTAAATTAAAATTCTAACCTTAAAGCCATGACCTCACAACAAACAAATGTAAGGTTTACTTATAGCCAGCACTTAAGTACTAAGTTGGATGTTACTGGAGGAAGTCAGGCATCATGAAGAACTGGCCGTACTCTCAAAAAAGCTTGTATTTCACTAGAAACAACAGAGATATGGGAAAGGAATGGATGGAAAGGCAACTGCTCTGCAGCCTTTCGCTCTGTAGCTAGAGTTTCGGTGTTAACGTGTAATAGCGCCAGACATGATAAGGCGAGCTTCAGCCCACAAGATATTGCAACATTCTCCAGAGGTTGAGGCTCCAGAGCTATCCCTTTAAGTAGAGATTGTAAATCAAAATGTTGAGAACCTAATATTCAGTTAAAACAGTGAAGACAGATGTACAGCAAGAAGCGAGGCCTGTCTTTTTTTTTTCCAGCTTGAGTATCTATCCGTACCTTTGAATGTCTCGTGGAATGTCTACATATATCTCCTTTCTCAGTGACAATGCTAACAGGATTATGTGGCGTGCACTGACTGACCCATGGCTTGATAATTTTTAATCTCAATAATTTTCATATTTACCCTTCCTTCTTATCCCACATATCAGCTTTATATTGGGGGGTGTACAGACCTGTCTTTCACCGGGAGGTTTATTTGCTATCTATCTGGTCTTCACTGATGAGCATCTAGGGTGTTTCTAGCTCTCAGAGGGAATGTTTGTGTCCAGCCCTGACCACGGATGTCCTGTGTCCCATAGAACGACATAATTCACTTCTTTTAGGTAGACTTACTGTGCCTAGAGGTCTTGTAATGACCACTGTGGTAGATAAATCATAGAAAATAGTCTTTTGAAAATGTCACTGGTGTACATCACCCCTCATATTGTGTGAGCTTCTCCAGTGGGTTTTTTTCGTTAGTTTGTTTTTCACTTTGACAACAGTGTATCTTCTCAGTTTTGGGTGAGAAGAAAGAAAGAAAATGGTTTGTGTATATATTTGATGTCTTAGAAATTATATACCTAAACATCATTTTACCTTTTTTGGCAAAAAGTCTTGGTTTAATTTTTGCACCAGACAAACGCTTCTGCCTAATCATTTAGGAGACATTATACTTTAAAACAGTATTAAGAAATAGCAGAGGACATAGGATGTAGACTTGATTTCTTTTGACAGTGTCTCTAGGCCGCTGGAGTGTGCTGGTTTGTTGAGTTGTCTAGAACCCCCCAGGCTAAGCCTCGAACACAGGAAAACTCTACTCTAGCACTTTATCCATTGAGCCTTCCTCACATGGGAACCTTGAGTCTGGTGGAGAGCAGAGACAGTTCATTGTGTGACACGTTTTTACATGAGCAAATACACATGGAAGTGTGTTGTAGTGTTTGGCCTCCTCTGAGCCTGTCCTGGTGGGGGGGGGGTGGTTCTCAAACTGTTTGGAAATATGTTTACAGGCACCAGTGTGCTCTTTAACATGAAGAGAATCCTGAGGTAGGAAAATCCTGTGTGTCCCACCCTTCTCTCAGAATGGCCATTTGAGGGGATGATTGACAACCCCCTTTTGCTCTGTGCCTGTAAAATCAAGTTTTAAAATATCGGATTGTCCAAATTTGCTTCTGAAATACAATTCTCTGTCTCTCCGTCTCTGTCTGTCTCTGTCTGTTTCTGTCTCTGCTCTCTCTCTCTCTCTCTCTCTCTCTCTCTCTCTCTCTGTGTGTGTGTGTGTGTGTGTGTGTGTTATCTGATGAAAATAACCACTGAATCAAACACTTGGACACAACCCCAAAGGTCATTGAGAACAACTTCCTAAACAAAACAGGAATGTCCTTGACAGCTCATGCAACAGGTGGGCCCTGCAGTTTGGCTTCTCTATTCGCCGGGCTGGCTGAGGGAAAATTGTCAGGTAGATCAGCTGTGATTCCTAGAAAGCCCTTCCTTATGGCCAGCCCTCCTCTGCCTCCCAGAATGTGGCTTTTCCTTTACACTATGCATTTCCCTCTAATTATCAAAGAGGAGCCTTAGATTGTTTGGTTGTGTTAGTGCTTGTGGACCGAGTTTTCTTGTAGACTTTTTAATAGGCTTTTTGTTCTTACCTTTATGATTTCTATATTAGTGCCTTCTGAGGAATAATAACACATTATTGTTGTTTCAGGGTGATATTTTACTCTTGCCTCCTTTGTCCACATACTTGCAAATCAGCCATGCTGGTGTGCTAAACAGCAGACGTGAGATAAATGCTGAGTGTGTTCTCTCTGATTTACATTGTACGTATGTAACCTGTAGGCATTTTAAACTTCAAGCTTTTGCATTGTTGACTTGACAATTCAAATCCGTTTATATTTAAAGTGATATTTTGCTGGAAACCAGTACATGTTTTGGAGACAAATATCCTCTGGTTTCCATTTATACTGAAGCACAAAGCTGAGTGTGTACATGGGAGTTTGGATGGTAATTCTGTAGTCCCAAAATTAAACGTGTTGTGACATAAAGGTAATATACAAAGGCACGGAAAAAGAGGCTGGAGTGGTCGCACAAACGTTTGATCCAACAATACGCAGACAGAGGCAGGCAGATCTCTGAGTTTGGGGCCAGCCCAGTCTACAGAGTGAGTTCCGGGACAGTCAGGGCTACAAAGAAATCCTGTCCCCTCTGTCTCAAAAGACAATCCCACCACAACACGCACAAACCAAACGAAGGGAAAGAAGTAAAGAGACATGTTACATTGCTCACTGCTCCTGAAATCATCTTTGAAGGTTTCATTCAGCATAGGATGTGGAAATTGGCCACAGTTTTCCAGCTGACATTTCTTATGAGAGATTTCCGGGTGAAAAACAATAATACCAAATTTCTAAAAGTGCTTCTAGTCCCTGGCCTTTATTCCTCTGAGGATATTAGCAGTATCTGAATTGCCTTACAACCCAGTCTCTCGCTTTCTCTTACCTGAGTGGCAGTTTTACGGATCCCTTATTGGATTTACTGTTGTAATTCGATAGGGAATTGTGCTGGGAAGCGTATATTTCAATCTGTTCGCTTTAGCAGTCTAAATCATTGTTAGGATGGTGACTCATTCACATTTACCAGGGAAATTAGCTGGCTCTGTCTGTGTGAACATTTCAGAAGGAGCTGGCCCTAACTGCAGAGATACCATCTTCCAGGTCACCTGTGGCAAAATCCAGCACCACACAGGGCAGGAATAGTTTTTGATTATCCAGGCTAAATTTTGTTAGGTACATTTTTGCTTTAGTTTGGAGAAGGGTCTTTGGAGATTCACTGGCTGGGAAATTATTAGCTACTCACGTAAGAGGTCCATTAGCCCACTTGGTTATACTGCTGCAGAGTTGTTAAGGACACATGTGTAAGGTCAGATGGTATCCCAGAGGCCTCCAGTCACAAGAAATGATGGAATTTGGCCCTATTTGCCAGTCTTGCTTGATCACGGGAATCACCCAGGATGGCTTCTAAAGCAAAGGTTTCCAGACCTTACCCCAGGTATTCTGAATCAGAATTCTCTGGGGAGGGGCCTATGACTCAGATCTAGGTCAGCAGGAGGGCCTGCTTGAGAAACTTTATCAGGCAGCCTTACTTGTGGACTGGGAGCAAAACTGATTGGGAGAGAAGGCGAGGCTGCAGCCTGCATCAGTCAGAGCCCTGGTTTTGCAGCAGGAGATGGTAGAACAGGACCTGGTCTGTCTTTAAAGCTCAATGTAGGCCTTGTTTTATGTCTTGGGTAAGAAAAAAACAAACAACTTAAAATGTAAGTGTATATCACCCGTGTAACTTTTGTAATAATACAAAAAAACCCCTCCCTGTTCCTTGTTTCCCTCCCCCACATTCTGCACCCGTTTCTTTCATTTTTTTTTCTTTTCCTGTCTTTTTGTTTAACGAGTTTTAATAATATCGTGTGTAATATTTTCCCACGGAATTTGATGACACTGAGGTTTTTTGTTTTTTGTTTTTTTTTTCTTTCTTTTTTTCCTCTCTGCTTTTAAGTTATATTCCTTCAGCTTGTAGGTGCAAACTAGATACATGTTTCTGTTTCGGCGGGTGGGAGTGGGGTGGGAGTGGGCCGCTTGTACTTCTGTTGACACTTCAGAAGTAATCAGTTTAGATTGCAGCCGTTGATTAGAGTGCCCTTACCAAAGCTGAGAGTTCACTCTTGAGAATGACTCCACTGCATTTCTGGGTAACAAATGTAACAATGGCAAATTTAGGACACTTCCAAGGTTACAAAACTGCTAATCCCCCCCCCCTCTTATTGGAATGTATAGAAATTTTAAAAACATTTAGTGGCCTGTAATAAACAAATCATACACCCTAACTAATCAGGACCTCCACATTGAGACCCTTCATTCATAACAAATGTACAGACGGAGAGAAAGCTGGAAGAGTCTAGGAATATCCTCTCCACCCTACTGAAGTTTCAGGGACTCTAGCTTCCACATTGAATTACGAGTGAAGGTAAGAAATATACCAGCTGGTGTCAGCATGGCACCCAAGTCCTGATTAGCCTAAGATAGGAAGTCATAGCCCCACGACCTGCAGCCAAAAAGAAAGCAGAGCTGTGCGTTTTAAATGCGCCTGTGCAAACACTCACCCGGCTGACCTTCTGTTTCTTCAGCAGGCTGTAGGGCGGTTAGAGCCTCTGGAATACATTTAGACAATACCATCTAGACGGCCCTGCTGGCTGATGATGACTACACATGTTATTTAGCAAGTGCTTTTGAGTAAAGAAACCAATACTGCAGATAGGCCAGGGAGGTATAAATTCTCCCGTTAAGGAGAATAAAATTTTGCAGGATGAGCTTGTAAATTAGAAAATTGAAATATTTGAATATTTTAGGTGTGGGTTTGAGACGTTCAGGCAGGTATAATGGCTTGCAAATGATATCCATATAATTAAAGCACAAGATCACACTGACTGCTTAGGAAGAATTGGAGGGTGTCTACCTTCTAGTTAAATTCTTAGAATTACCATTTTCCTTCTATAATCTTTTCATCGTTTTCTATAATAAAATCTGTTTGCTATTCCCTGCCTGAAAACGTTAATGACTCCCTTTCCCTATGACATGAAGTCTGATGCACTCCTTTGTGTTTTATTCTGTGCTCCTTGTTAAACAACCCAGCCTGTCTTCCCCTCCTGAGCTCCTGAATTGGCCCTATTCTCTGCTTCCAGCCAGACACTTGCTGTATCCCCGACTTAATATGGCCGTTCATTTTGCCTTAATGTTGCACAAACCTTCTTTCCCTGAATCTCCGCCCTGTTTTTCTTCCCTGTACACTCCCAATACTTCTTTGAAACATCAGTCATTCCCATTATCCTGTGGCACCAAACATGCACAGCTTCCATTATGGTATTTGGCATATTGCAATGTTATTGTTTTATGGTTTTGCCTCCTGGGGTGGACTTTGAGATCCTCCAGGGAAGAGACTGTAGCCTTTTTTCCCTCAGACCTGTTGTCTTCCTGCCTCTGTACCTCATACAGAGTGAGTACAGTCTTCTGGAGTGTCCTATGGATGAATGGCAAGTGGAGGGCCTAGGGACAGGGACCTGAGGTAGGAACTGTTTAGGAAAAGAGTTGGAATGAGTTCCTTAACTAGGAAGTGGGAAGGGGGTGGAGAAAAGAAAAGGGTGAGACCCAGGCTCTTGTAGCACAGTTATCTTTAACAGCAAATCCTTTCTCCAAACAAATAGCCCTGCCATTACTAAGGTCAAATAGGTAAGGTTTCTCCTTCCCAGGTTAGGCTCCTTCCTTCCCTGGATACCCTCCTAAGTGCAGGGACTCATAAATTCATGAATGATTTTTTTTTCCTGCTTTGCCATCACAGAGAAGGTGAGTTCTGATCTGATTTTACCTGCTCTTGGGGCAGCAGGATACACTAGAGATCCATATATGTAGGTGAGCCTTGGACCCAGATCGAAATTTATGTTTGCTCTTCTGACTTGGAGCTAAGCAAGATGGATGTGTCTGCAGCTCTACCTCAAGTAGGGTAGAGTCTTAATAAGCAAATTCCTCCGGACTTCCTTATATGTGTCATCTGTAACAGAATAACAGTGGTACACCCTTCTTCTTTGTCCTTCTCATGTTTCTTCTCTCCCACACTTTCATCTGTCCTCTTTGTGCTGGCACATGGCTTTCGTCTGCTAATGAAACTTCCTCTGGCTGAACTTAGGGAAATGGGTTTCAGCTTAGTCATTTGTACTTTGTCAAGCTGACCCATTTCAAAAAAGAAAAAAAAAAAAAAAAAAACAGAAAGAGAAAAAGGAAGAAGGGATTGGACTAGGATGGGTACTTGGAAAGCAGGAAGCCATGCCAGGTTGCCCCAGCTGAGACTCGGGAGTGCCAGCCTTGCTGATCTAGGGTTATATGTATTCGACAGATTGGGTTGGCTCTGATAAAGACTATGGATTGTCTTTGGGTCCCCTTCAGCATTCTGTTTATTTTTCTTAACCTGTTTTTTATAAACCCACTTCCCCTCAGGCTAGAAAAATGTCTCAGCTGTTAAGAACACTTGCTGCTCTTCTAGAGGTTTGCAGCACACATACTTACCTGTTCACAACCACCTGTAACTCTTTCTCCCAGAGATCCCAGCACCCTTTTCTGGCCTCTGTGGGCAAGGAAGTGGCATGTATGCACACACAGGCACAGGCTGTATGCATAAATAAAAATAAAATAAATCCCTTCTGTTATCTATCTATCCATCCATCTATCTATCTATCTATCTATCTATCTATCTATCTATCTATCTATCTATCTATCATCTGTAATTTTAGATTTCCTGGAACTCATTCTATAGACTAGGCTGGCCTCGAACTCACATCTACCTGTATCTCCATCAGGAGTACCGGGATTAAAGGCCTGCACCACTATACCTGGTTACAATAAGTCTTCAAACAACAACAAAAGCGTTCCTCTGTGATACTTGTATGCTCTATGCTGTCCTGTGGTCCCTACCTTCTTTGTTTAGGATTACGAAATGCTGATATGACTCTTCACATCCCTAGTCCAATTCTAAACCTGTCTGGAAGGACTAGGCACTCTTGTCTCATTTTTCCATCGTGTCTTTGGCAATGTGAGGCAGTTAATCCAGGATGAGGATTTTAGGGAGTGGCATAGCTTAATGGACCACTGTTGCGTTATGGTGTGTGTGTGTGTGTGTGTGTGTGTGTGCGTGTGCATGTGCGTATGTGTGTGTGTGTGTGTGCGCGTGTGTGTGTGTGTGTAGAGATAACTCTAGCACTTTCTGCTCAAACCACAGTAGTAAATCTCAAGTAATTTCAGGTAACACATTATGCTGGCAGGCTTGAAGGAGATTTTATAGTAATGAACAATGCATGAAAGATTAATTTCTTCCAGAACAAAGGCAGTACCAGATCAGAGTTCAGGTTATACAAGTCAAATAGGAGAGGACTGAAACAATCATTTTGAACTAATAATCAAATTAACAGTTACTTTTCTTCGCTTGTTTTGCTAGTGCTTTTTACTTTTGGTTTGAATATGAAGACCCTTTGATTACAGCTTTATATTGATGCAGAACAGACTTCTTGAAATTCTGCATAAATAGAACTGAATATTACACAAATATGTAGTTGACACTGTTAGGAGGCCACCTCAGCCAATGACAAGCTGTGCTCAGTCCTCTGTATTAAAGATGTTAAAGATGCATGCTTGTTAAGTAATTGTCAGTGGTTACGACTCTTTCATAGAGGGGAATGTGCGCTATTTTTATAAGCCTCCACAAGTCCTCAGCTTTTAAATATCCTTAAAACCAACCGGCCACAGTTATAAAAACAGAATGTTATGAAAGGGTATACCAGAGCTCTTTGCAGGCAAACAGTGTGTCTGTTCCACATAGGTGGAAAGGACTGGGTGATGGAAGAGAGAGCAATGTAGTCGCTCCTTCACACAGTACAGATTGCCTCTTAGTTTATTTAGAAGCTGCTCTTCCACTGTAGTCACGTATGTTCCCCTTCTGCCCTGACTACGGTGACAAGTGCATCCCTCTAAGAGAGTTGCAGACTGCTGTGGCATCTCCTAAATATTTTTGTGTTAGAACCTTAATCCCTAAATTCAGGCGATGGTGCTTGTGGGTAAAGCCTTCTCCATGAGAAGTTGTGTTACCTGAGTTCATAAGGGTGGGACCCCATGAGGGGCTTAGTAACCCCCCAAGACAACTAAGAGCTGAGCTCTCAAGATGTCCTCCACCTTATGAGCATGTGCTGTCTTCCAGCATGCTGACCTGGGTGTAGCTCTCTCCCTATGCTTTTGTGTTGTGTCCTAGCCTCCAAACTACAAGAACCACACCTCTTTTGCTGTTTCCCAGACTCAAAGATTCTGCTTTAGTAGCATATCATGGACTTAGAAGAACTGTGTATTAAATGGAGAGACTAAAAGCCTAGTTTCTCTCATGAATTTAAAAATGGAGAGAATGAAGGATGATTTGTCGTTTAAAGTATTCTAGAAGTAAGTGGTTATATTTCCCTAAATAATCAATAAACTGGCTTAAACCATGTGATAATTATCTGATCGACAAGATTATAGCAAGATTAGACAAATTGGCACCATTTTCTTAGGAATTTGAGAATTGTATTTTTCTTCATTTACAGTCAGAAATGGGGACAGAATGAAGGTAACTAGAATTCTGGTCAGGTCTGGGGGTGGTGATAGACATTTTCAATTTTAGCATACTTCTGAGTAGAGTTAGGTCGATGTTTGTGAACTTGAGGACCGTCTGTTCTACGTAATGAGTTCTAAGTCTGCTAGGGCTTATTGAAACCTTATCCTTAAAAGGAGAAAAGGTAATTCTGGTCAGAGGATGGTTTAGTCAGTTACCAATAATCAACGGGCTCAGAGTGACACCCCAAAGATAGTAAGTGAGGCAATGAGGAGAAAGGACAATGAACTGAGTAAGAGACAGTGGACACAAGATGCTCTGTGATGCTGCTGTGGGCGAGTAGGGTGACTATAAAATACAGCAGTGCACTGCATGTTCTTATAAGCTAGAGTAATAGAACTTTAATGTTTTTCTCCATAACAGCAACTATACTTTTGAGGGGACAGCTATGCTTATACACAACATACATGGGTACCAAAATGTCACCGTATCCACTAATTGTATAATTTCTTAAATAATATAAATTAAATTACGACAAAGTCCATGATAAGAGTAAATATAATGATAGGTGGGTGAGAACTACTGGAGACCCTGGGGAAGCAGAAGCCTTCACTTCTGTACCTACGTACTAGTGTGTTTTCCAAAGCTATAATAAAATACTTGAGGCTGGGTAACAAAGAGAGGAAAGGTGTTTGTTTATCAAACAGTTTTAGAGGTTCAGGCAAATGGCTTATTATCATCTCATATCTGGTGACACCTCATGGTGGATAGTATCATGGTAGGTGGGTGTGTGAGCAGGAAAAGTTGGAGGAAGAGATCACATGGTGAGATAAGAAGCCAGAGACTAGGGAGGGGTCAGTCTTTCTCTTTAAAAATTCTCTCAGGTGAGCTAAGCTTTGTTTCATGATAACTCTCTCAAGAGCTTCTGAAAGACACACCTCCCAAGACCCCCATGACATTATTTTTCCCACCCGGCCCAACTCTTCCTGGTTCTTTTGTCATTGACACACCAGGGCCATACTTTCTACATATAGTCTTGGTGCTAAGTCAAAGCTAACCCACAGTAGCAGTTTTAAATTCTGCTGCACCCGACACTTAGTCCTCAGTAGGTTCTCAGGAGAGAGCGGCCAGAAACGATCATTTTCTGTCATGTTCACATACAGGTACTTGCCAACTCTGTGATCTTGACAAGGTGTTCTACAGAACATGACAAGCTTCTCTTGGGACTGTTGAGAGGCTTGATTGACATTAGGCACTAAAGCTGGTAGCAGAGGTTGTGATACACAGTTGTGTCACACACTAGATATTGCAGTAAATGTCAGGTAGTTGTTGGCTAACTGTGGGGAGCATAGAGCAGCTCTGAGGTCTCACTGGGTTGTAGATGCGGTGCTGTAGTAATTGCTTATTTACTTGTTTACTGGGGCTTAGCCTTTCCATGAAATTAATTTATTTCATAGTAAAGCACAGATTACCAAGATGCTTAAAGTGTTAACGACTATTCACTCTCCATTCATCCTTTTAATTTTGGACCATTTTCTTCTTGGGATTTTTACCTTAAAGGAATTGAGCAAAAATGGCTGCATATATGAGCTCTATGAAGGGTTTATAATGTAGGCTTATTTTCTTAGAATGATTATTGGGTGAAAATTGTGATCTTATAAATGAGTTATATTTTTAATTTTTATTATTTTGTGTGTGTGTGTGTGTGTGTGTGTGTGTGTGTGTGTGTGTGTGTGATGTGTATGCTGCTGTTCGCATGTGTGCATGTGGAGGTCAGAGGCAACTATCTAGAGTCAGTTCTCCCCTTCTGTCTTGTTGAGGGAGGATCTCTCTTGTTTCTGATGTGCTACAATACTTCAGTCTATCTGTGTCATAAGGACCACACTGATGCTTTGATGCTTCTCTTCTGCCCTGCCCCCCCCCCCACCTCACTCTAGGACTGCTGGGATTGAAAGTGCATACATGCCATTCCATCAGACTTCTTAGATGGGCTCTGCAGATGCAACTCTGGTCATGAACTTTTTACTCACTGAACCATCCATCTCACCGACTAATAAGTGAAATAAAGCTATGTTATTTAAGGGGATAACAATTTTTTTTTTTTTTTTTTTTTTTGCAAGCAACAAATATCACTAGGAAGGCTGAAGCAAAAGGATAGCTTCAAGTTCAGTGCCAGGCTGAGTCACATAGTGAGTTTGAGGATAGCCTGAGCTACAGAGAGAGACTTACAAAGTGATATGAGTAGAAAGCCTCATAAAGTATTTACTCTATCAGGCAAGTCCTAATCACTTTGCATATCATTTCTTCAACTGCTCCTAGATTTTCTGCTTAGGTTATTATCTTATTCCCATGTAAACACAGCTATGCAAGGGGTAGTTAATAGGCATCATTCACGATATAATTAAATTTTCTCAACATTAGACATTCCAAGCCTTATTTTGCTGCTAAGAATGTATATAATATAGTTTTGAGCAGCTACAGGTTTGTTGTTGTTAGTTTTGTTCTGTGATAATCAACATAGTGGCAGGTAATTCTTGTGCCACTGCCCCTAAGGGAGAGTTCAATATTCAGTACATTGATAATGTGATGTTGTTTTGTACGTGCTGTTTTTATGAACTAGAAAGACAGTAACTGGTCCAGTGTTCCTTCGTGTTCAGCGAGATCCGGTCAATCACTTATATGTTCGAGAATTTTACTTTGTTTTGTATAAGACATTTTGTCTTTGTGTTGCCATGAAAATACTTTGGCTTTCTTGATCGCTGACATTTGTTGGTTATATTTTTAAAAGGACTTTTGAGTTGTGCTGACAAATAGCCTCAGAGCAATAGTCACTACCTGGGAAATGGGACGGCCATGCTGAAATCCGCATGGCTTGAGTCATATGGTGCCTTTGCCTTTTCCCTTAACTTATTTTTAAGACAGAAGATTAGAGTGATGGATCAGTTTCAGGGTGTGAACGCCAGTCTCTGATTAGAATTCAGGAGATACGTGGATCTGATGTTGATGGGCAGGCTGCCTGCTCAGCCAGGGAAGCTGCCATTATGCCAAGAGCCTGGACTGATTAGAGCTCTCCTTTGGAGAGACCTCAGTACAAATGTAGGTATTTTCCCAGGGCGGCAGAAAACAAAGGGAAATGTCCACCTTGAGGTTTAATTCTCTCATCGTTTCAAGCCGATAACACTGTGTATGAGTTCAGCCTCTGTGTTTTCTTTTCTTTTCTGCTCAACACAGATTCTCTACTTCCAATTTCAAATCCGGACAATGGTCACCAAAATATATAAATTTAATTTCTTACACCAACTCATTGGTTAAAACTTTGGTGATTTTACTGGAGGGCATTTGAGTGAAATTAGGTTAAGACCTATAGAACACCATGAGAGATGAGTTACTGTGTGTGATTATCCAGCTGTTCCACAGTTGCGATGCCCCCAAATCAGCTGTGAATTTTCCCTCATTGAGTCAGATGTGAAACTGCTCTCTTGCAACTTTTAAGGCTTGCTATGCATTTGCATTGATTTTGGAGCTCTCTCTGATGGGTTTATGCTTTTGTTTCTTAATGGGTCCTTGGGTTGACCAGTTGTATTGGATCAGATGTTACCAAAGGCCTTGGCAGTTTTTTTGTTTTTTTTTGTTTTTTTAATGTGACTTAAGGCAAATGTTTTTATCTGACAACCTGAGTTTTATATTCTTTTTCACACTTTACTTTGGGGAAGGCATTTGATTCATCCAGTGCCTAATGAATATGATCAGACAGATTAATGGATATGATCACTCTTAACATTTCTCAACTTTACCCAACAACGAATGAGTAGCAGAAAGGAGTGAGCGCCGAGCAGGGGCCCAGGGAGAGGCAAGTTTTCCTTAATGCATTATTTCATTCAAACTATGTTATCAGCATAACATTTCAGATAATATCAGATGAAATGCTATTGGAGTATCTGTTATAAATAAGTAAAAAAATAAAAAACAATCCCCTAATGTCTAAAACTTGCCAGTGTTCTCTCCTCTTCTGACTTTCTGTCAGATACAGAGTGGTTCTCAACCTGTGGGTCACAGCCTTAGGAGTGAGAATTACTGTAGAGGAAGGTTAAATGACTCTGGGAAAGGAAGGACTTTTCCTAGAAACCGTCCTTTGGAGACTGGAGTGATGAAAACACACTATAGAGTTTCACTCAGCTGGTATTTAGCTTCTGATATTTGGAGTTGGGTGTTGGGGAAATTCCCAAGGACACCCAAGGGCAGAGAGTTCCACCAGGTGTCCTCGGCCTGTGTGGTACTCCAGGTGTGTCAGGAAGAGGTGCCATTCTGGTTGAAGTGAGCCAGGGGCTGTGCCACCTTAGCTGGTACTCCGTGTCCTTGTGATAAGTATAAAAATACCTGTTTGCCTTTATTTCTGTCAAACGTGTGGACTTTGCCTCTCCTTGCCCAATGCATGCCAACTTCACGAATATAATCCCTGTCAGGTTTAGGTACACAATAAAGCGAACAAGCCCCGCCCCCTTTCACCCAAACTCTCCTACAAAAAGGGAAATAAATTTGCCCAATATCAGTAGACATGATAAACAAAACGAAACAAAGCCAGACTTCTCATTTCCAAAGTAAATGCACTTTGAACATGGTTTAATATGAACAGAAACAGGCCTGTGGCGTCTTATAGATTCTTTCCAAGACTACACCTGGGATTAAGGCAGTAAGCCTGCTTGGCAAAGGCAGTTTACATATCAACACTGTCTGATACATATTTAATAGGTAAATGCCAGCAAAGGGGCATCGCAGTAAAACTATGTCTAATGAAACTTATTCTTGTCCTAAGTTTCACTGTAGTTAGTGCTGGGATATAGGAAGTTAAAGGCTTCCCCTTTTCTCCAGGTTGGATGTGAGGTCTCTATATCCTTAAATAGCATAAAGATTGTGAATCTGCCACCACCATTCCCCCACAGATCTGGAGATCTACTTGCCAAAGCTGTACAAGGAGCATGCTTGGGTATGATAGTCTGGGCAGACACAGGAACAAACAACAACAACAACAGCAACAACAACAACAACACACATACACACACATTCAAGCAAATAAGCAGAACCCAACTCATTGTCTATTACTGTGGTGGACCTCCATTACTAAGTCCTGCACATTCATTCACTACCTACCCTGTGTTTGTCTCTCATCTTCCCTTGGGTTTTTTTAGGTATTGCGTAAGCTTGTAAATTTGGAGAAGTAAAGCTGACTTCTACATCCTATGAGAATTGTGGACCAACTCAAGGTCGGCAGTTCAGGTGACAGATATTGAGTTCATGGATTCCAGGAACTGGATACTGAGTCCCTCACGCTGACCTTAATCGCATTCTCCCCCACTACCACACTAAAGGGATTCGGAGAAAACAGAGAACCCCGAGGTTCCAGGACAGCATCTCCCAGAAGCCCAGCAGACAAAGTTAACAGATTTGAAATCTGGAGTCTAAAGCTGTTTGTACTATGCCAGAGAGCACTGGTCCCTCCTGTGGACGAGTTACCACGCAGCCATAGTTAAAGTGTGTTTCACTGCAGTGTCTAAGATGAGCTGTTGTCATTTCTTAGTTAGGCTGGTGGTTTTCATGTCAGCTGTAAGATGAGCCACCTGCACTTGTGTGCAAAGGAGGAGAGAGGAAGATTTGCTGTTTATTTAATTCAGCAAATATTGATTCCTCAGAAGGAAGGCATCGTCCAGGCCTAGTTTTAAAACAGACATTTGGATGATTTTGGCATGCTGGAAATTATTTTTATTAGATTATAAACAATTTCTATTTTTTTAAAAATGATTTGTTTTTTTCAGAATTTATATTTGAGGGATGTTGGTTTCCCAACTGTAGAAACAGATAATTTTTTAAAAAAGAAACTCAACCTAATCTAGCATATTTTAAAGCACTTGTTGTCTGTATTGCTTTCCTAAAAGATCTATGAAGTAACTGTTAGCATTGCCTTGTCTGTCTGTCTTCTGTCTGTCTGTCTGTCTGCATACATATAAATGCATTTGTTCTTTGACAATTTTATTTATGTATTCCATGTACCTTGATCCTATCTACTCCCATTTTACCATTTTATTTCATTTTTTTTATAGACAGAGTCTGTTATATAGCTTGGGCTGGCCTCCCATTCCTGATCCTTGTGATGGAATTTCATGTGTTCACCACACATCTTAGCATTCTCACATCCTACAAATTAAAAACTGGGTTCAGTTAAAGGCCATCTGGCTAAGCTGTTCAGGCATCATGACTCAACTTTGTAACCCCAGCACTAGAAGCTGAGGCAGGGGGATCAGGAGGAGTGTGAGGTCTTCTGGCATACATAGAGGAATTCTGCCTTAAATAATCAGAGGGGCAGGGTGGACAAAGGAGGTAAAGCAGCGTGAATACACTTAAGCTTGTCTTGCTCTCGGATCTTTGTCTGCAGCTAATAGGACAGTATTTCTATAACAAGAAATTAGTACTGATTAGCAGTTCAAAAATCGATATAGTCTATAGGAGTCAGGACTTCAGTGAAATAACAAGGGTTGGAGTGGGGAGTGAAAGTTTTGTAGTAGGTGTAGTGTTTTAGGACACTGTTCTCATGAATATTCTGAAGAAATATTTAGACACACAGACATGTATATATATATATACACACATATATATATACCGCTTTCCAATAAAAAATATTTTTATTGTTTATCTAATCAAGTCACTAAACAGTAGTTCACAGCTTAAAAATCTTCTGAAAATAGTGGGCATTTAGTAATCCTGAGCTGAGCAGATGTGCTATTAAATAGAGAACAAACAGAAAACAGAAACTCCAGACATTGTATTTGGGTGAAATTGCCCTACAGAGTAAGACCCAAAATGTTCATCCCTGTATCTGACCAACAGGGCACAATCGACTAATTTATACCAGATCCCAAAATAGGTTCAGAACCTTGTCCCCAGAACTTTCTAGAAGATTCTATTTTTTTGATTTACAAGTTGGCTTCTCTTATTCTAATATTCTCAAATATCATAGTCTAAATATCCATGACAATTGCAACATGGTAAAAGAGTGTAGATTTCCCTAAGGTAACATTGCGTTATTGACAGATGAAGTCTATGTTAGCAATGTGATGGTGGTTCCTTCATGGGAAGTCTAATATTTGCTGTATTAAAAGGGAGAAAAAAAATCACAACTGTACTGAGAAACATAAAAAACAAGACAAAAAACAACCGAACAAAGTTCTTTGTATTCAGTAAAGTATGAATAAAGAGACACTTTTCTGTTACAGTAAAACATATTAACAATCTATCCAGAGGCTTCTATGGTTTATGGGAACGTACACAGATATGCTCAGTAGTGCCAGAAACAAGACCAATGCTGTGCAAGGTCTCACTTGCTTTAAATGCTGCTCTGGGAGAAACTGTTAAAACAGTTAGAATGGCAATAGGCCTAGACAAATTGAACAGCAGTGGTTTTAAAAGTTTTCTCACAAATGGCAAAGTATCTCACTCATCCATGTCAGATAACCAGCTGAGTGACAGTTCCTAAACAATAAAACAATGTGAGAGGACGGAAACCCAAAATTAAAGTACATGTCAGGAAGAACTTTATTTTGTGTTAAAGCTTATGTGAAAGGATTCTTAAGAATTGGAAGACAAACTGTATTAGATGGGTCAATGTGCCGGCATCCGTATCTCATAATGAACTGCAGGATACACTCTGAATTGAAGCAAATCGAATTGAAAAATTATAACTTGTTTGATGAATAAAGAAGTAATCTCCATAATGTGTCCCATTTCCCAGTAATTAAGAAGATAACTAAGGGAAATTTGTTCAATTCTTATTAAACCATAATTCAAAGAACTACAGAATTGACCCTTTCACATGTAAAGAGTGACTTAGCTTCACTCCAGATAAGAGACCACCCATTGGCATCCAGTATGAGCAAAGTCCCTGTCATGTGGTATCTTGACAAAGATGCCAGCACCAGAGATTCTCATGGGATTTTGATGGGACTCTAAATTGATGTATATGTAAGTTGGAGCAAACATATTCAAGCCTAGTCATTACATATATATACTCATTAAATGTTAGTTGTACAAAGTTATTTATTGTTTTTGTACTTATAGGAAGACAGGAAACCTTTTGCAGGCAATGCTCATTAGCAAGGGACTGGAGAGACAAATTAAGCAATCAACGTTAGGTTATCACGCTGTATGCACATAAAGAGAAGGCTCTTACAAGGATGAAAAAAAAATCCCGAATAAATTTCTTAGTAAGAAAGGAGCTCAGCATAACCAGGCAGAATAATCTTAGTTATGTTTGTGCAAGAGAGAAAGGAAAGCATTTATTATTTTAAAAAAAAGGTGTACAAAATATGTGGAGATATGGACCTGAAATTGTTCAGCTGTGAACTCAGTACGTAGTTTTCAAAGTCAAAAGAGAAAAGAAGGAGGAAGGAGTGACTGACTGGACACGGAGCTGGAGCAGGAGTGGACCTCTCAGTTCCCCGCCAGCAGAAGCATCTGCTGGGATACATCCATGTGTCCCAACAGTCACAGCTGCTCGACATGTGCACTCCTCTCTCAAACCATTCATTGACAGTTTCCTTACGTGCGCTCCGAGATTCCGATTGCATGGGATGTCTCGGCTTTTTACATTTGCATGCAACAGGCCGTTGCTGTCTGCGTGAGAGGCGCTCTTTAAACAGCATTTGTTGGAAGGCTCGGGATACAGCTCCGTGCTGCAGTATGTGCCCTGAGTGTGCAAGGCCGTAGGTTCAAATCCTAGTGCGTTATTAAAGAATACAGGAGCACACCTGTATCTAGCTTGCAATCCCAGCCCTTGAGATGCCCCAGAATAAAGGCTTCTCAGATTTGAGGCCAGTCTGGGTCACAGCTTGAGACCATGACTACAAGATAAAAACCCAAAACCAATTACAGTATCACCACAATACCTCACCGGTTGTATAGAATGAAGACAGATTTTAACTTTAGGAAAAAAGAAAGAGAAAGAAAGAAAAATGGGGCATTTTATGCATCTTTGGAATCTAAAGAGTTAAAAATCTTTATGTATTTCATGACCTTTGTGCTTCATTTTGAAAACGGTGTTGTCAAATTGTTACACCACAACGATAGTACTGTTTTGTGTTCCTTAGCATCAGAGTACAGCTGATAAGTTTGAGTAGAGATTACTGACGTCACCGGAGCGTGGTGAGCATCTGTTCGGTTACGAGGAACAAGCCCTGCAGTATAAGTCTTTGGTGTGTAAGCCGGTCCTCAAAACTGGAGTGTGTTCAGACATGTAGTGTGTTGGACATAATGGAACCCTGTACAGGCATTTGTCATTTATTATGTTCACTGTGATCTGTGCCCCTCTCACGGGAAGATAGATGTTCACAGCCCGTATGCAGGTTGTTACAGCTCACGTTTCCTTTTCGTGAATCAAAACAGGTGCTGATTATAAAACCTCCACTGCTGTGTTTTTATGTTTGCTGACGTTCTCATTTACCGAAAGCTTGTAGTTTCATCTGTTAAAGTCCCTTAAAATAACATATCCGAACTGTTCGATAGAACAATTGGCTATTACCTTTGAAATCCCCAGTCATCTGAACAATGCACAGTTATCAGATGGAATGAAGCAAAGTATTAAAAACTGTAAAGAATACTACAGTGAAAGAATTTACCAGAATATATATATATATATAGTGCATGTTTTATATCAAATGATTTCAAATTTTTAAATAAAAGGCTGGCATACAGATTGCATATTATTCAAAGGAGGAGATGTGTCTCATTGCACATTTCATGTTGAGACTCTTAGTGGGTTTTTAACATGTGTCCTTCTCGGATCTATTGCCCTTATCATGACATTTTCCAGTGAGACAGCCACTGCGTCCTTAGAAAGAGAAAATGTAGTACACACGCATGCATTTGCCTGGACTGCGTTCGGGATGAGTAGTATAAATAAAGGAGCTCCTCAGAAAGAAAAACAGCCCTCCACTACATTAGTCTAGTGGAATCTTATTCCAGAAGAGTAGAAGCTGGCACCTGCAAGCGCCCTTGGAACGTGTTCCTATTGAGGTGGGGATTATTTTGGTAAAGTAACACTATCACTGTGGCCCGAAGGCCACGGCGGTGGAATCAGATCTCAGGTCACATGAGTTCAGAAGCTCCACGCTCTGAAACTGTGGGCCACAAGTAGAGTTTCTCAGAAACTCTGATCCCAGTGTCCTCCCATGCACATAGCCTGCTGTTCATCACCACAGGGCATTGAGGATGGCATTTGCATGCTGTAAGCGAAGTACAGAAGAGACAATTAGACTCGTGGGAGGGTCCACTAGGACCTGTTTGAGACACATCGCCTGCCACAGTCTCTGTCACATCCCTTTGCCAGGTGTTATCCTGTGGTCACCAGTAAAAACCATTTTGAGTACTTGAAATTTCAGTATGATTTCTACAATTCAGCTTGTCCTCCTGAAAACATATCATGGTGTCATTGTTATGGGTCAAATTTGTCATCATATTCCTGATTATTTATGTTTCATTTAATCATAGTTTTAATATAACCCTTCTGAGAGAGAAAGACACACACACACACACACACACACACAGAGGCAGAGAGACACACAGATGGACAGACACAGACAGACAGATAGGGAGAAGAAGAGACAGCCTCAGGAAACATTAAGGAATTACCCGCAAGTTATTCAGTCCAAAACCACAAGTTATTCAGTCCTTTGGCATACTGGTTCAGAAATTCACTGTGTTCTCCACATTCCAGAATGTATGTTCATTCTCTGAAAAACATTGTCAACAAGCCTCTAGAACTTTTGTGATATCTTTCAAGAAGTGAGAAATTTGTCTGTCTGTATTCTGCCTCTTCATATCTAGATTATTGCACGCGCACGCACGTACACTCAAGTAGCACATGATGATAGATTTATGTTTTTGACAACCAGATTTAAACCAAGTTTTAAATACTCTTTCTGGTAAGGTCCACCCCAGGTTCTCATGCAGTTGAGAAAAATCTGCCCTTTTTGCAGGGAAAGAAATATTCAGAAACAATGTTTTGATGCTAATGGAAAGCTAGACAGCTGTGTGAAGTCGCCAGTACTGAGAGCAGCGCCATGGCTTGTGAGGGCCTCTGCTGCCACAGCTGTAACGGTGGGAGACCTTAGACTGAGGATTCTTGATAGGAGTAATAAATCTTACCCAGTTAAGACACAAGTACACGCTAAGTGCTAATCTTCTCCATAACAAGGGTCACAAGGCTTCTTCTGAGGCTTGCCTGGTGCCTTTTGATGACCCTTGTCTTCATTGTCCTGTGTGAGGGAATCCTAAGAATTTCAGAATCAGGGTTGTTGAGTGTGGTCATTGAAGGCAAATGGGACTATTGGTGAATGGGAGAGTTCTTCTCGCCACAGCCTTCAATACATGGTCAATTTAATCTAAAAAATTATCATTTTCTTCCTTATCACCTTCATGACATACCGTCTCTCTACCGCTGGAAGATTTTCTTGATAAGTAACATAATTTGAGTGGAAAACTGTAATGGTTATTTTATCTAATGGAGACTGAAGACTGTTTTATCCTTGTGTGCAAGCATTACATTTTAATCATTTCTATGCCTCAATGTGTTCATAGTGCTAAATGTGAGAGGTAAAAGAATGGAATCGCTATAATTTACTTTTAGAGATTTTCAGGTAGAGAAGGGATTTTTTATATATTGGGTATCAAAAATGGAAAACAGGAAGAAGGTATAGTTCAAGGTTGTTGAACTGTTTGAGTAAACACCCCCCACAACCAAGTCCCTGAAAAAGAATTTACCAGGAAGAAGTATTTACAAGTAATTAGACTATGCATTCATTTTTGTTTTAAGAAGGAAGAATCTTGAATACACAAAAAAATTAGTCTTCTCATTCGATGTGTTTTTCAAACCACAGAAGAAATAAAAAGTTTTTGATGAACTTTCTTAATATTTAAATAATAATCACTCTGTCATCTTAAGTCATTATAGTAGGGATGCTTTTACAGATAAGTAGTCACTCGGTAAGTTAAGTAAGTTTATATCCTAAAAGGCAAAATACATTATCCTTATCGCTATATTTTGTTTATTAGAATATATTATTAAAGAGATTTAAGCAAATTTCTTAATTACCTTTTTCCCTGGAGAATCATGTTATTTAAAGTAAACAAAAAGTTAAAACAATGTAAGAGACATTGTTTAGAAATTCTCATCTCTTAGAGCCAGTGTGGTAGTGAAATAAGTTTCCGGAAGTGTTGGAGAAGCAGGAACTACAGGGCAGGCTTGAGAGGGACAAGGACAGTCTGGAAGAAGTGTCAGTAGAGCAAGAGTTTTAGCTGAAGGTTTCCCTTGTTATTGTTTTAAAATATTTCAGATCTCCAGGGCCCGGTAGGAGTTTTAAGTGACTATGTACTTGAAGCTTTATTTGCTCACATTTTTCAAAACATGCATATGTTCTGCATTTATTTAAGAGTTCCAAATGGAAGCGTTTCACCAAGAAATGTGGGAATGTTTGAAATGTTTGCCAAGGTGGTAGCATATATCTCTCTATATGTCATATAGAGTGAGATGAGAGTAGGAGCAAATATCAGGAATTAGGGTGCCATGAAGCTATGTATATAGATGGTTATATGTACACATATGTGTACATGTATGTGTATATGTATATAATGAATATGTACACGCATATGTTTGTATGTTGTATGTATGTATGTATTTATGTACATATGTATGTATAGAGAAAAAGGAGAGAAGTGTAGAGGGAGAGGGCTATGTTGTTCATCCCTTGCTCTTGTGGTATTCTTCCACCTTGTCAGACTCTCTAGGAGATTTTCTCTCGCAATGATGTCAGGTTAGGGTCTTCTGGGAGCAGGTGGAAAGGAAAACAGCAAGGGAGAAGAGGATCTTGAGGGGATGCCTGGGAGGAAGGCAGCCTGGGGAATTGGTTTCTATGGGAAGCTCATGGGAGAGAGGTTGGCAGTAGAAGTCAAGTCTTTTGGGAGGTTCAGGAAAGTAGAAGTGCTTAGTTAGGGTTTCTACTGCACTGACAAAACACCACGACTAAAAGAAACTTTGGGAGGGAAGATTTTATTCCGTCTCCCACTTGTGGTTACAGTCCCTTCTCCTCGGGAAATCAGAGCAGGAACTCAGGGCAGGAGCCTGGAGGCAGGAACTGTGGCAAAGGCCATAGAGGAACACTTCTTACTGGCTTGCTCTTTCATACAAGCCTTGACCACCTTCCCAGGGGTGGCACTATCCATACTAGGCTGAGCCATTTACCAATTATCAATTTAATTACCAATTAAAAAATGCCCCCCACCTGCCTATAGGCCAGTTTCATGATGGCTTTTTCTCTAGTTAGAATCTCTTTCCAAATGATTCTTGTTCATGTCAAGTTGACGTACAAGTAACCAACATAGAGGGTGAGGATTCGACTCTTTAGGGAGTTGTTGGTAATTGAAACAAGGACCGAGCAAAGGAGGAAGAAAGCATCCTTGGGATGCTCTTCCAATAAAGCCAGTGAGGGGAAAATTCCAAGACAGAACAAGAGAAGAGGGATCCTATTTCCTCAACCGCCCTTGATTTTGTCTGCAGGTAGGACCTGGTGTTTGAGGGACTACAAGGTGCAGGCTGAACTGTGGTAGCTGTAGAACGTCTGTGTTTGGGGATGTGATTCAGACTGATTTCCCCCTTTTCCTACAGTCTTCTCTGACTATGGGAATGACTGAGGGCTTTATGGCTGTCTGAGTGTTGCATGCTGTGTGGATCTTTCAAGGCATGACCTTATCAAGGCTGACATCTAAATGCAAAGGAAAATGCAGGGCAAGCTTGTTCTAGTTGAGGTTCCTGTCACCAGACCGTAGCCGTGTGGAACAATGGACACATTACCTGAATTCACTAAGTGCGAACAGGGCCCCTGTTTTCACCTGTGACTTAACAATGTTTCAGTAGTACTCAGGACTGCGAGTACCGTCCTCTGAAAGAAACCCAGCCACCCACCCAAGCAAAAACTCCCAGACACCACCTTCCCATTCTCTCCCTTTCATTTTCATTCTCTGTAAGTATTTGGGGGAAAGCTCAGTTAGAAAATGTGGAAAAACAAGATCACAAAGTCAGGTAGAAGAATGAAACTTTTCCCCCACTCAGTAAAACGATACGTTTGGCTCAAGGCCAGGAACACATAGGATGGTGCAGACTGGACCAGTTACAAGGTTGTTAAGGAATGGGCTCAAGATGCCTTGTCCGTTCCCAGTGCTTTCCTGATGTGTTCTGACTTTAACTCTTTGTTGATTGGAAGTTACTGCTCCACTAAGCCTTAAAGCTACAGCCAAAGGAGTTGTTTCAAGCACTTGCTGCACAGTGTAGGAAGGAAGCTCACAGGTTCTGTTCTGATTGTACCCGGTGGATTTCTGACGGTTTCTGAAAACCTTCCCGAACGAGAGAGTTAACTGTTTCATTCCTTGCCATTTTCTTTTCTGTTTTTTTGCAAAAAGCCACGTGAAGTGTGTGTGGCTATTATATGGAAACAGCACAAATTCTACCCAAAAGCCATCTGCCGAGCATGCTACTTATGGAATTGTAATCACTCAGCATATCTCAAAACATCCTAATATTAGCAATAGTCAGAGTATTTTCAACACTTCCTTATATCATCAACCATAATGTTTATAGGTCAGACAGAACTTTATGAGAATTTTGAGCTTGCTGTATTTCTCCAATAACTGTCTTAAGATACAATGTCTTCAACACACTCATAGTCACCTTAAATTACTTGTTCTTGATATAGGTTACCTTCATATATTGTATTGCTATCTCTGCTATTTACTCAAACGTTTAGGAAGCAAATGTTTTTCCAAAGTCCAGTACATAGTTCTGCATCACGAAAATATTTTCTTCTACAGAATGGAACGATCTAGGTTTCACATACTTTTTGATGGAGACTGCTGGGCTGAGGATGTGCTTGCCTAGCATACATTTAAGCCCTGTGTTGGATTCTAACTGTTTCACAAAGCTGGTCATGGTGGTCCATGCCTTGAATTCCAGCAAGTGGGAAGTAAAGGCAGGAGGACCAGAAGCTCAAAGTCATCATCAACTATATAATGAGACTATCATGGGCTACACCAGACCTTATCTCAAAGCACACATCCTCCTGATCTGCCCTTCACACAAACCAAAACCAAAACCAAAAATAAATAAATAAATAAATGGATAAATTCAAAGGCCTGATCAATCACTAGTTATCGTAAACATACTCATTCTTCAAGACACTGAACTTTCATTCATTGTTTCTCTTTCAGTACGTTGACCTGGTAAACTCAGTTATTTTGTAAGCATCAGTAAAATATTTTATTAGCCATTTATTACTGTTTATTAAGCTATCAGTCTGGAGTATTGGAGACAGTCAGCCTGCCCTAGACTAAAATCGAAGTGTTACCATTGGCTGTGCTGTTCAAGAGATGTGTGTTTGTTCCTCAGTGTTTACACAGATGGGTAATTAGTTTCTGAGTGACCTTGTATGAATGAATTAGTATCTCTGGGCCTTGGTTGCCTGTACGTATGGTAAGGAGACATATTTGCAAAGACTGTTAGAATTAAACGGAATCTTACTGCATTTAGACTGCTGTCATCATGATTACTGATTCAGTGCTGTCTTACATCTCTTATATTTCCACTTGTGCTAGTCCCACAGTACTCTTTACCTAACTGTAACTGTGTGTCTAGGCTGGGGCGGCTGTGCTACACACTTGCTTCTTTCTGGACGCCCCAAGTGCCCTTTGTGCCCACTGGTGAGCTGGGAATATGACAAGGCAAACGTAACATCTCATCATTTAGGTGGATTAACAGCATGTGCTTCTGTAGGGGAACTCTAACCAATATCCCCTCTTTCAGGATTGTATTTTTTATAAGTCATCTTACTTTATGTAGATTTTTAATGTATTCTAATTATTCCGATGAAGTTATCAAAACCCTATAACTGATATATATAATATATAAAATTATATACATACATTATATACATATAACATTATATACATATATAATTATACACACATATATTATAGATATACATATATAGATATGCACATATAGATATTATATAGATATTAAATACATACACAATTTTCATTTAAGTCTTCATATTGCTTGTACATTGGGAACAAACAAGTTAGCCTATACTTACAAACTTTTGTTGGTGGCTGGTAAACTGCTTCATTTTACATATATATACCGCCTATAATGGACAAGAACTGTCTGCCTATTCATTCAGCACTGGAAAGTCTGTCTATGAAAAGCTTTGACTTTTCCACTTTGTCTTTGTGTATCAAGAGCTCCCTACCTTTGCTCCAGCTGGATAAAAGTTGGGCAAACAGATACCTTGACAACTGCCAACAACAGCATGCATGACCTTCCTGGGAACAGAAAGTAGTTGGTATTTCTGAGAGGAGATTTCTGTGAAAAGATTCAAGCCACAAAGTCCAGTGGAAAATAATAATGTAGTAGCACTAAAATTTTAAACTAACGTGGAATAAGATATTTATATTATATGCTCTCTTTCCTGGTCTTATCAAAAACAGTGAAAAAGTCTAGGCATCAAATTAAAGTCGATAGCCTGCAGATTGCTTCCTGTTGGCTCACATGGCGACGCTGTTGGACAGGCCAGTTTTGAATACTAGTAACCTGTCACGGATCAGCTACCTGAAATGCAAGCTTATTTGTTAAGGGTGGAATGATATTATTTCTTGCACTTTACACAGAACCAAAGTGAGAATAAAGTGGTAGGAATGTTCCTTTGCACCATAGGTGTGAATGAGCGATCATTTGTGTTACTAATTGGATGAGCGCAGCTACTATCATTAGCATCTCAATCAAGGGTGGAATAGGCTGTACCGTGTTTCATGTATGATTCGGCACAGAGGCTGATTAAAAATACTCTCAGACATAAGCTTATTACCCAGTTGCTGGAAGCGGCCTTACATCCCTGGAGACTTAAAGACTTTTCACTTGTGGATGTTCAACATTTGAATCATTGCTTTAAAAACAAAACAAAACTAATTTGATTCCTCACACTGAATTTTTATTATTAGAAACTTTAGAATTGTCTGAGTAGTTACAGAATAGTTGCAGAAAACTTGAGTATAAAGAGAATTTACGTATCTCTTTCTTGATGTGTTCTTCAGGTGGATTGGAATTAAGATTCAATTTAGACTCTGTTATATTTTGTGCACTGTCAAGGTAAAGATGGTCTTAGTATGACATCCCAAAGAAGAAAACCATCTTCCAAGCTGGAGAGATAATATTTCCTTCTGGGTTAGATACTTTTCCTTTTTGTCCTTTCTAATCTCAACCATTAATGTATTTTTAATGAAACCAGAGTGTTTTCAAAGTAACCAGTGAAAGTATTTTCATGTTTTCTTAGATGATTTTAAGTCAGGCTTGAAGGTAAGATGTGACTTACCTATGCCAAAATAAACTTAATTACAATTACATATCTGTCCATTTTAAGTTTTTTTGTCCTGTATTTTTTAAAGGATAAGGAATATAGAAGTTTGCTTGTTTTATTACTGATTTTTGTGTGCACATGGGAGCACATGGGAGCATGCAAACATACATATGTATCCATTTTTGTATAGGTTGGCCAGAATAGCATTCATCTTTATTGGTAGCATCTGTGGCTAATTTGCATTAAAACCAGAACCGATAAAGTATTCTGTTGAAACCAGTATATGAAGACAAGACTGAATAAAAAAAAATTGTTTTCCAAATAAAATTTGAAAACTAAACTTTAGTATCTATTGTGGACTTTGATATTTTTATAATTTCAAGGCTTCTTGTTATATAGGTATGTTCCTCACACTCTTTTTATACAACCTAAATCAGCCACAATTGGCTCCATGTCCCAAGTTTATTGTAATGATGTACTCTGAAAACCTATGAGGTTACTTTACTGGTTGTGTTTTATAGTTATTCTGTAATGTCCTGCATAATGAATTACAACGCAGTTGCTTCATTAAATAGCTTTATATGACAATGCATTAAATATGTATTTTTTGAAGGAGACAATGTGGTATATTTGCTGTCTTGCTGTCATTTTTCTTTCTATCTGTTTGCTATTAAGATGTGTTTAAATGTCTTTGCTGAGAAATTTTAATTATTTACTTGTATCTATTGTTTCTGATATCAAGTGTACTTTTTAAACTTTAGTTTCCTATGTGCATATATGTCTGATTGAGTATCTGTACATGTACCAAAAATGTGCAGACGAAGGAGCCACGTAGGTCAGAATTGAGAGTTAGTAATTGTTAGAGATGCTTGCGAGTCACTGTGTCCGTGCTGAGGATCGAACCCAGGACTTCTGCAACAGATTCTTCAAGTATTCTTTGGGAGAGTCTCTCGAAACAGTCTGTTGCCTAGGACATGCCTGAGTACAGTCTGCCTGGGCATAAAAGAAGTCCAGAAAAGGTTTAGAGCTTTCCTACAGGATGACATAATATTAAAAATAGAAGGTTTAAGGCAAGAGTTGGTCAAGTTTTCACTTTTATTGTATTATACTAATGTACTTGTTATGAATTTAAGGTTTGAAAGATCGAACTTTTCCCATGCATCACTTAAAGGGCAGTGTTTTAAACTGCAGAAGAGTGAGTTGTGCCCATTGTCCTCTGGCTTAAATTCTACATGTGAAATGCACACATCTTTTAAACCCAGTCATAGTGCTGCCTTATGTGCAGGTAACAATATAATTTGTATGAAGAAAACCAAAGTACAAACAATCCTTTCCAGAGCTTGTGGCACAGCTTTGGCTCATACACTTAACAGAACCGTTTATTGGATGCTCACAATGTGTATGTATAACAGGGTTTGGTCTTCTAAGTCTCAGTTAATCCTATAAAAGCAAAATGGCCTAATCCGTGTATTACCCTCATATTAAAGATGTAGAACCAACAGTGAAAGGGGTTTAAATTAATGTTCTGGTGGTCATGCAGCTAATGAGCAAAGCAAACATTAAGGCATAGTTCCTAATATGATTAGGCTTCTGTACTTACTGCCTTTCCAAGAGGAAATAATATCCCACACCATGTGAAGATGCTGTTTGGTACACATGAGTAAAGCTTTTCTTGTTTTAACTAAAAGAAAAATATTTATTTATTTTTTTTAAAAAATGTAGTACTTTGACTACCATGCAAAAATCTGAATTTATATGTTTTTAATTAGTTTTTTTATTTTTAGGAACAAAGTATTTGGAGCTGTTCTATGTAGCTAGGTTAATCCTACCTACATAGGATTGATCATACCATAAACACTGAAAGCCTAGTGGGTATCTTATAGATCTACCTCAAACTTCCCAAATGGCCATTTATTTTTCATAGGATATTAGCTATAGGTCCTAATCAGAAACTTCAAAATATTTGCTGCTTATTAAAAAAAAATCCTTTCTATTAAGGTTTACCAGAGAACACTATGGAAAGGAGAGTTTTAAAAACACCAGTGAGAGTTAATTGTCCTACAACAGATTTGCATCAAGATGGGATGGACATCGCCTCTAATTCATAATATTCCCATTGGTTCCGTTGCATACTAGTCCATCGGTAGATGCCCGCTCTGCATTCCTCATGTGTACCTTCTCACATAGAAAGATGTTACCGTTAATGTCACCACGTTTTAAAATGATGCCCAGGTTCAAACAGAACAATACCCACTGTCTTTTCTGAATTAACTGAGCCAAGTATAAGCCTCTGCAGGTGATTTTAGTCTTTTCATAACCGTTCTCTGTATACAGCTTCCCAGGGACCTTCTGTTCCACATTTTATTTAATAGATCTTTGGATGTGTGTTTCAATGATGTCCAGCTGTTTACATTATAAATATGATTACTGTATGTAACCAAGTATTTACAAGTTTTAGTGTCCTAATCAAATTACTTCCTCATGATAAATTCAGAAATGTAGATGTGTATCGTTAAACCCTTCTAAAGACTTGGGTATTTTAAAATTACCCTTCAGAGTCTTTGTGTCAATTAGCAACCTCCCTGGGAATATGTGTTAAGTGTCTGGTTTCACACACATGCTGATTTTACTTGCGTTACTTTTGCATAGAATGAAAGATCTTAGGAATTTGTTATATTTAAATTTCAGATATTCTGTAGGGGTTTGTAATTGCATTAGGACATACTTATGAAACTGGAAAATGATAGGGTAGATTGTTCCCTTCTTAGATTCGTCAAAGGAGTTAAGCAGTTGCCAAGTGTATGTCTGCCTTCAGTGAACATGTGCAAATCTGTTTAATTCTTGTCAGTCATTCAGTGATGACATCTCTGTCTTCCAGATGGGAGAGCCGGTGAGTTCAGAGATGAAGTAACTTGTTCTAGTGAGATGGTAAAGCCGGGAACTAACCGTCTTACCGAACTCTGTGTGTCACATGTAATTATCTTGCTGTGCACATTTTGCCTATCTCTTGGGGAAGAAGTTGGGGATTTGTTCATTTGGTCTGTTAGGGTGAGAGATGGCAGTTTTAGATGCGCATGTTTGTTTTAGTAACAGGAGAAAAGAGATTGTGCAATGTTTGGTGCCTGTATGGGTTTTGCTAATTTTTTTTTTAATGTTCTGACATCAGGACCTGGTGAAAAGTTACAGAGGAGAGGTGAGCATTTGCAAATCTGCAGTGTTGGATTTGTTGGCGGCCTCTTCAGACACAGGCTGGGCCTGATCTTGTAGGATGCTAACTCAGATTTTTAAAGTTACTGTGTGGAGATATCAGAGACACTGTTCTCCACTATTTAAGGTGGGATGCATTCTCCTGAGAGTCAGGCAAGAGTTCCATGCTGAGTGGTACCTTTGTTGTTTCTGTGGATGTGATACTTGCCTTTCAGAAAACACACACAACAGGAGTGTAGTACCTTTCTCCTCTAACTTCTTAAGTTGTCTCCACCAACAAAACAGAGGTAAAAGGGGCCAAAGCGGGGTTGATGGTAGACAGGTGGGCGTGCGCTCTCCTATTAAATACACTGCTGGAGCTCATCAGTGGACAGGGGAAATCAGTCAGTTTACTATATGCTTTCCATTAGTAAGATTAGATAATTTCATTACTAACACTCCTTTGGGCTTCTATTTTGTTTGCCTTCCTTGGATAAATTGTGCTGCTGCCGTGGTCTTCTGTCCAATCAACTCCGAGTTTAAAGACTGAGAATAAAGACAGGCAACCGTAGATGAGGTAACCGACTCTGGGTTCCTCTGCTGCCCTTCAGGGGACGGGAGAATAGGGAAACAAGTGCCTGCATGTGTTGGATTTTGTTAGTTGGATCCAGCTCCAGCAAAGAGACACCCGAGGTCACGGCAACACCTTGGAAGGCTGGGAAGCGGGAAATAGAGATAGAGCAGCCAAGCCAATCTCCAGACAAACAGGTTTTAACCAGGACAAGAGTGAGAGCATGCTTGGCTTGGAAGCTCTCTGCCTTTCACCTCAGGCGCTGGTTCTGTTTGTATTTGCTTTTCTGATGTTTGCTCATTTTTATGGAGACTCATTTTCCCGTATATATGATAAAAGATAATTACTAATTGTTACATTATTCTTTGATGGTGTTATTGTTGTCTGTTTCCTTCGGTGTGGGGACTGAAAGGATAGCTTAGAGATTAAGGTCTGTCAGGCGGACCATGGCTTTAGTATGTGCTATGATTGTCAGCATTTTGTGTAAGGATAAATGCAAACTAAGAGTGACAGCTTCCTCAAAAATGGCTTTACCTGTTTCTAGATTACATAGTACTACACACTTACATGTTTGGTGACTCAGGAGTCAAAGTTCCTTAGGATTCATAACAGCACAGTCGTGGATTCTAGTCTCTGGACCTGTGTGGGTCACAACCTCCTTGGCAAACGTCTATCTCTGAAAATATTTACATTCCGATTCATAACAGTGGCAAAATTACAGTTATGAAGTACCAACAGGAAGGAACCACAGCATGAAGAACTGTACTAAAGGGTCACAGCATTAGGGAGATGGAGCACTCCCATCCCAGAGGTTCATTTTGTACAATTTTCACTTACTCCATTTCCCTGTACCTTACCATATGGTGTTACTGAACTGCAAACGAGAGGACCCGTGGGGACGCTTCCAAAGCAGTGCTCCAGCCCTTACCTCAGACCAGTGTTCCAGAGACCCTTTCAGGTTACACTTGGACATTTGTTAGGATTCGGAATTTCTTTGGATAATTATAATGTGTTTTCAAGACCCATAACCTTGGAAGGATATAGCTGGGCTTACTTCTGTGATCATGCTGGGTTAACTAGCCCTTACCAACTTTTCTGATTGTCCTTGCAAGGTCTGTTCACTTTTCTCTATATTGAAATGGTAAAACATCCTTAAAACAAACATATACTTAGATAATACCCAATCACGAATAGAATATAAAGATGTTTGGCAGTGGATATTGTAAATTCGTGGTTATGTTATATTGCACCATCATTTAGTTAAAAATAAATATTTATCCTTAAGTACATACCAATGAATAGTGAACATTATTGATTGACTCTGAACGCTATGGCTGCACAGGTGTTTTCTGTAATACATTAGCCTGTAGGAAAGAAGTCTTGCTTCTTTTCATTGTGAACAAATGAGTCAGGGATGAAAGAATTTGCTAATTAATTGAATTTGACGGCCATAGAATCTCCAGATTGTAACCTTATTTGTCACTTGAATAGCTCATCTGTACATAAACTCTGTGTGTTTAGAATGTTGGCATTCTAAAAAAAAGTGTAAAATTAAGGGTTGGAGTGATGGTGTAACTCTTATGGGGACATATTGCTCTTCCAGACGACCTGGCCTCTTACCCTGCGCCCACACATTGGGTGCATCTGACACCTCTCTGGCCTGGGTGGCAGCTTTACTTACATGCACACACATACACATGAGTTTTAAAACTTAACCTTTAAAAATGTAGTATTAGGAACTAGTCATTGGTATTTAAATTTTGAAAGTAAGCAGAGAAAGGAAAGTCCTGCAAAAAAAGATCTATTAAATAATATATTACAGGGATGCATATTAATGCTTGTTTAATCAATGTAGTTTGTGTGTATTTTATTTATTTGGTAATCATGGCAAAGATAGTATATCTTTGATATTTTGGATATTTTTATTCACTAGTGAAAATATTTAAAATATCATATGCTGGTCTTTTGTTGTCTAAGGGGGTATGTTCTGAGATCCTAGAAGAAACAGGAACCAGGGGCAGAGTGGAACAGTGTGCATATGTTTTTCTTATATGTACTTATCTATAACAGTTTATTTGTGAGTCAGATAGGGTTAGAGATGAACAGCAATCAATAATAAAATAGAATGATTAGAGCACTATGTAGTAAATGCTATCAGAATGTTCTCTCACAGTATCTTGCTGCACATCCAGCTTTCCAATAGAAGGAAGCACCTTGCAGGTTCTGTTTTGCCAAGCATATAGATCAGTAGCACCATTACTGATGTGCTTTCAGCACTGTGATACAAAACCCAACGATTACTTGGACACAGATACTGCAGCAGTATGAAATTGATGTAATAAATAAGACAGTAAGCAACTGACAGACGGGTGACTTATTCAAAAGATTCATGTCCTGGGAGGTATGGAGGAGCACAGGGTGAGATTTAACCGTACTTCTCAGAAACATTTGCAGTTGAAAACTTGTAATTTCTTTACTTATGAAATTTTCCATTTAACATTTCACAATATGGTTGACTAACATAAAACAGCTGTAATATTAGCAGTAAGCCCTCAGATTAGAAAATGCAACAGTATCACCTTTCTATATAAATGTGATTGTTTCTAACCACAGCATGATTTTGAGAACGACTATGGACTTTCAGAATGATTTTTCAGTTGTGTTAAACAACACAGTGAGCTGATTGTTTGATGAGAGCCTGCCACCACTGGATGCTACTGCATATCCAACCTGTCATCTGTTTGGGTTTAGATATAAAGACAAAGTTAGTTTTGTTTTCCAGTGACTAATAACTTAGCATTTTCATAAAGTGTTATAACTGCACGAGTTAATGAACCACACAACAAGCTCATCTTTTTAATGCCTTAAAAGACAAACAGTAAATGTTCCCTCCTATTTGTGATCAGCAAAATACACAAAAGATACACAATGTTTCAAGCACATATTTTAAAAATTACTCTTATGAGATTATCTTAGAACAATATTGTATTGATTTTATAACACGGCACTATACTAATATACTAAATTATTTTAGGTATTAATGATAATAATACAAATTAATGCCTTGTTTTAGATAGAAGTTCTATAAATTAGTATGTGTGTATTTTTGTTATTAATGAGATTTCTTTTAATTTGTGATCTTAAGAAATTAATAAAAAATATAGACAAAGGTTTATATTTGCCAGATATTAGAATAGTCATAAGTAGTTGCTTATTTTCATTTACTTTGCAATATTACATTCTTTTACCCTACAGTAGTAACTATCGTTGATGGTGAGGTGTGTTTCAAATGAACAAAAACAAAATTAGATCCTGTTTCAAAATCTAATCTGTTATTCCATGTTGTGTTATTATGGAATTAAGCCATTCGTATTGAGTCTTACTCTTGCCCATTGTGCATTGATCCCTTACCTTTTGTTGATGTGGTGTATTCTGAATGTATTATGCTTGTTCTGGAATTTTTTATTTATTCCCCATGACATCTTGGGTATATTTATCTTTCTCCTCATATTGAAATAGTTCTTCTGATGTTCTCTGTAGAGCTGGTTTAGTGGTCATGCACTGTTTTTTAATCTGTTTTTATTATGGAAAATTTATTTTTCTCTTTTAATTTTAATATATTGTTTTATTGAATGTAATAGTCTGGGTCCATGGCTGTCCTCATCCATGAATTGAATGAAGTTAATTTTTCCAGGTCCCTGTGCTTTTAAAAGTCTTTGTCAAAAATCTGGTTTTATTCTGAGGGACCTGCTTTTATAAATTACTTGGTCTTTCTCTCTTGCAACTTTTAATGCATCTCTTTATGCCTTTTAATTGTTTTAACTATAGTTTATTGTGAGGTGTTACTTTTCTGGTCTTGTATATTTGGAGTTCTGTAGACCGTATTAACCCAGATGAGCATCTCATTCTCTAGATGGGAAATATCTTATTTTCTTCTATGCTTTTACTAAGAACACTTTTTGAGCATCGCTATGGTATCTGTATCCTTGTATGCCCATAATCTTAAGGTTAGATCTCTTCATGATATTCTGCGGCACAGACTTACTTATTGTTGATTTTAATGAAGTAATCCAGCCTGTCTACCTTGTCTTTTTGTGCAGATTCTGTTTTGTAATTGATCCATTCTGTCAGTAATTCTTTAGATTTAGATTTTTCATTTGGTTTATTTAGTATTTTATTTTCAACACCTTTCATTTTCATGTCTTCTTTGAGGTGTTTGAAAATACTTAAAATCATCCTTTGGAATTGTCTGAAAGCTTTTCCAGGTCAGGTTCATTAAGTGTCCTTAATGTAGGATTAATAATTTCTGGAGGTTATATTTTCCTTGATTTTACTTATCATTTCTGCTCTTGCACTGGTACTAGTGCATCTAACATAGTGTTGTTTGTTTGAATTCCTTTCTCTCTCCCCCTATTTCTTTCTTTTTCTTTCTTTTTCTCTCACCCCTCTTTCTCTTTCTCCCTCTTTCTTTCTTTCTCTCTCCCCCTCTTTCTTCCCTCCTTCCTTCCTTTTTCCTTCCTTCCTTCTTTCTTTCTTTTTTTCTTTCTTTCTTTCTTTTTTTCTTCCTCCCTTCTCCTCCTTTCCCCTTCCCTCCCCTCCCTTTCCCTGTCTTTTTTCTTCTTTAAGTTACCTTTACCGTACCAGTGGAAGTGTTTACTGTATACAGAAAAGAACAAGTATCAGTAGTATAGAAACACACATTTTCCTGTGTGGGCTGTTGCAGAAACTTTTGGAGTGGCTTAGATGGACATAAAAGCAAGTAAAGCCAGGGTCTCCTAGTTGAGGGACACCATGCAGGCTTGGCTCCTGGAACCCATGTTGGGATGAATGCAGAAAGCTGTGGTCAGTGCATAGAATGCAGTTCCTAGGGGGTCAAGGGAGCATAAGCACGAAAAAATAGGGTCTCCACTTGTGTCAGGAAGCCATTGGGGCAAGAATTCTCTATAGAAACTTTACAGATGGTATAGACAGACCTCAGAAAAAAGGTCTATGAGTAAATACTATAAATAAAACATTAATAAGAATTATTCGGAAATATTCCATAAGGTAAACTAGGCTTTAGAATATTTCAAAGGAGTAATTTTTATTTATAATGATGTGATATATATATATATATATATATATATATATATATATATATATATATATATATATGCACACACTCTTAAAAAAAATACAATCTCAACTTTCCTTGAAAAGAAACAACAGAGAGATACAGTGTGTTATTTATGCTTTCTCCTTGTGGCCAAAACACCTTATAAAATAATTTTTAAATATTCATTTATAAACTTTATTCATTCTATCTCATGATTTTGGGGTCTCCATTATACTAACTGGTTACTGTGTGTGAGTGACACATATTATGGCAGGAATGTGTCACTCAGGAAAGGGCTTCATTTCATGACTGACTAGGCATAATGTAGTGACAAGATATAATTAAAGATAATATATCCCGGAGGATCAAATACTAGTGACCCACCTCCTCTATGTAGGTGCCACCTCCAAAAGTTTTCAGAACCTCCCTGAGTAGCACCACTAGCTGGAGACCAAGCATTCAGAACACAGTCCCTTCCGGGCCATTTCAGATTCAAACCGTAACACATGCTAAAATGGGAAGAGTGTGGGCGTGCTTGGGTGTTAGTCTGCAGAGATTACTATATGCCAGTTTTGAATAATGAGATGTTGTTACACTGATAATCACGAAGAAAAGTGGAGCAAGGAACCAGAACAAGATTTACATATTCTTAGAGCCCTGATTGAGGAGGGACAGGCTTGGGTTTCAATTAGACATTCTGAAGATGTCAAGACATTTTTTGAGCCAAACTTTTCTGTTGGTCTGGCTGTGAAGTTGCTGTCATGTGGTCTCTGCATCCAGTTCAAGGTATGGTAGTCTCTGAATTGACGCACAGATCACATACCTTCAGCATGCTTTTCTTTTAGCTCTTCATTTCATATACTCTCAGGAGTAGTTCTTGTAAACTTGTGTAAGTGTACTTTCCCATAGATCCTTATATTGAGAGGTTACTGTCACCAGTGATGGGTTGTATATAGCTTTCAACAACTATTGAGAAAAAATCAAATTAAGTGTTTTTATTTTTATTTTTTTAAGCTCTAGTTCAGTTGTTTGCAACATGTAGGTTGTGACCCTTTCAGGGGTCAAACGACCTTTTCACAAAGGTTTCTAAGTCCTATTGGAAACACAGATATTGACATTGAGACACATAACAGTAGCAAAACTACAATTATTAAGTAGCAACAAAAATAATTTTATGGTTGGAGTTACCACAAGGGAACTGTACTAAACAGCTTTAGGAAGGTTGAGAACCAGTCCATAATCATTTGTGTAACGTTTCTGTCATCTAATGGAGAAAAGTTTTTTAGATGAGTTATAATCCCTAAATTAGAATATCCTCCCAGTTTTGCTTCTTCTGATGTATACGCAGTAGCTAATTTTTTTTAGAACTAATGACAGTAAAGTGTGTGTCTTAGCATGAACTAAAATATTAATTTTCTCAACAGCCTTTTATTATTTTTTAACCATAAGAATCTTTAGAGAAACTAAGGCAATATCACCAATATGTCTAATTTTTGTGGAAACATTGCTATTTTTTAAAATTATTTACCCAAAAATGCCTGCTATACATCTTGAATCGAGGATATTTTTAAAAAATAAATGTTGGTGTATTAAGAGATAACTCCACAGTCAAAAGCAGCTGTTGCCCTTCTAGAAGAACTGGTGTTTAGTTATCAACATCAGGGAGTTCACGACCACCAGCACCTCCATTGTCAAGGGATCTAATGTCCTCGTCTGGTCTCTGGGGAACCCTGCACACACATATAGGTTCATACACCCAAAGAGATGCACAAGGTTATAATTAAATAAAAATAAATCTTTACAAGATATAATGAAGCTTGAGTTTTTAATGGATTACTCAGTTCAATATTATATAATATACTAATTTTCAATTATGACATGTTTTGATCAATGTCCATCCTTCCGGCCCCTATTCATTTTTATACTCACTGATAGAAGGCCTTTACACCACCCTCACCTCTATACTGACATTTGCTCCATCTATAGATGTAAAGTCATGGACTTATGCTGCTTTTAGGAATGTTTATGGATAACTATAAACAGAACTTGAAACTCAGCCATAGAAAACCACAATTCTCATATGGCTGTTAACTCAAATTTCTGCTCCTCCTAGCATACCTTATCTCTGTGGTTGGTAACTCTCTTCCCTGAATGGCTCACCAGGCTCACACTCCTGGTATCACGGGTTATTCCGTGTCTTTTCTAAGCCAGTTCCTTTCCATTCCCCTTCTCCATCCCCCTCTCCTACTCCTTTAAGCTGTCTTGGCATTAGGTCTTGTTTCTTCCTATTGGTTCTTGTTCATCTAATTTTTTAAAACCTATACCGCAGCTGATAGTGACCCAGTACTTGCTAGTTTAATGTATATTTCCTTAAATATTTACATTTATTGTATTAAATTTTATTCTTCAAAGCCATTGAATCCCTCTACCCCATCCCCCATCCAGTTCAAAATGCTATCAAAGACCAGGTAGCCTCTCAGAGCTCCTTTATCTCAGCCTCCATCTCTTAAGAATGTCTTTCGGACCCCTAGATGCTCAACCTCTTCCAGGAAGGAGCTGTTGCAAACTTTTCTCGTGGATCTCTGAAGAACTACAGATTAGTACAGGGAGGAAGTGTTTAAAGAAGTTTGCACAATGAGTTTGTAGAATCGTGTTCATCTGAAGGATATGAAGGAGAGAGAGCAGGCTTTAAATTTAGAAAGGGTTTCCCCATCACTTCAGTAGATTTCCTAGCTAGGATCATGTAGATCAGATGTTCCTACAGCAGAACACTGTCTGACTTCATGAGTTAGGGCTGCCACTGCTGGGAAATGCATGTATATTCTACAGTGTAAAGCTGGTCCCTGGAAAGAAATCAGCTTGCATACACACCCAGCATCTTTTGGAAAAGGAAGAACAAATGCCTGGTCTCTGTTAGGGTCAGAGCTGTTTGACATTGATTATTCTAGTCCCAGTTAAGAATAAGGAGAGTCCAGAACTAAAATTACCTTGCCTGAACTGAACGGGGAGAGCCAGGCTGGGAAGCAGCACTCAGAAGAACTGTATTGCTTGTGGTTCTGATGCTGGAAGGATGTATTGATGCCATCCAGACAGGTCCAGATTGTCCTCCAAAAGGCAGTAGATCCTGGTAAGCAGAGATAGTGAGATAGTGGGTCATTAAACTCCTGTGACTTCAGGGAGATAGGAGACAGTATGTTTGCAGACGGTGCTAGCATTGCGGATTATAAAAGTTCTCTAGTCTTGAGAATAGCAAACTGCCATCACATCCTACCCATCCCTCTGATGTGATATGTAGATCCCGTGTGGGCTTACTTACATAAAATATGGTTTTAAAAATTGTAAAACAATCATCTTTGGTGTTCTGACATCCTCTTTCTTCTCTGAAATACTTTCAAATTGCTCTCAGGTTAGTTTCTTGTTCAGTCTGCATCTCCTTTGAAGCTCCAGAGACACATCTAATCTGAGCCTGTGGTAATTTCCTGCAGCTACTGTAACAAGCCTGTGCCATGTCTCTCATAACTTCTCGTGGTTTTCTGGATGTGCTCTCTGGCTTGTAAGTTCATCTCTCTAATCTTTAGCTTCTTCTTTGCATAGTGTTTTCTGGACCTTTCTGTGTCTAGACTTACATTGTGTGTGTGTGTGAAGACATCATCCCTAGTAAAAGTAAGATTCCTCCCACTCCAGCATGGACTTACCCTACCTTGGTTGGTTGTATCTGCAATTTTTCTAAAACCCAAATTTTCAGCTTCGTGTACTATCTTGGTGTTGAGCGGGTGACATCACCGGGTTCACTGCATAATCCTATGGATGGCCAAAGCATCAAAGTATGGTTGCCAAAGTAAATGAGCCTCGGGCTAGCAGCACTAAAACGACATGTTGAGTGTACATTAGACAGCTTAGAAGAAGAAAGTATTTCCTTTCCTCCCTATAGACTAGACCTACATGCTATAGGTCCTGCCAGACTGTGACTTCCAATGGGACACAGGCACATTATGGAATAGAAATCTGATAGTTGTTGTTCTCCCACAGGACTGAGACCTGGACATTCTCCTCCACTGTACTGTTTCTAATGACCAAGAAGGCAGTGTCACCTAAGCTCTGTCCATTTTCTTGACTATCATTACATGTGGTTAAATTCCCTCCCCTGGATCCCAGGTACCTTCCTCATTAGCCTGAGAAACCCTGTCTGAAACTCAAAGCCAGCACCCATGTCCGGGATGCCATGTGGGGTTCTGAGTTTCTTTTAAGAAATCCTGACCCCAGCCTGCTGCCAAACTGTTTCCCATGGGCCTGTACTTCAAGTACTAGGACATGCCTCCTGGCCAATTTCTGATCATATCTTTTTTCTGGAGTTCACTTCTTATGAAACAGTTCTATCATTTCTGATCCTTAAATTTACCCTATAAACATTAGATCTCAAGCAAATAGTCTGAAGAACAAGGGATAGACTGAATTTTCTTCTTTGTACTTTAGTTACCCCTGGTTCAGATGCCCCCTCCTTACCTTAAAGTATAAAGCTCGCCATGCATGTAGGTGGTTACCAGCAGCCTAGGGCTAATGAGTGGAGATTAATTTGGGGGATCCAGATCTTTCAGCTTAATTTGTTTATGTTTATGCAAAGGATCAGAGAGATATATTAATGGAATTGTTACTAGCAATTAAGAACCTTGTGCATTTGGTGTATTTGAGAAACAACAAAATTATCAGTGAGGTGTTAGTGATTTAAAGGAGGGAACAGGAGTATAGGAGAGGATGCCCTGTGTTTCTAAAGGCCTAAACCCAGGACTTGAGTAAGTGGCTGTAGTGCCAGCCCAGTGGTGTAGGAGAAGGACTGCAGGAATAGGAAGATGACCATAGTGATCCAGTTGGATCAGTGGTGTGGGAAGGGTGTGCCCAGATGTGTAGGTGTTCACATGAGGACAGGTGCTCATGGAGGCCCAAGGAGGAGGTAGAGCTCCTCAGGTGGTTACACCTGGTCTAGGAGCTGAGAGTTAATCTTGAGTTCTCTGGAAGAGCTGTAAGCACTCTTAACTGCCGATTCATCCCTCTGGCCCCATGCCCGGCTTCTTAGACTGTGCAACTGAATATAGGCTTCTTAAGAAATTTGGCATCTGGGGTTGGAGAGATGGATCGGGTGTGCAATCATGAGGAAGAGAAGTTAGAACCTGATGTCCATGTGACAAGTCCGGTGTCCCAAAACACCTGTGACTGTAGCTCCAGGAGCCAGAATGCCCACTTCACTGTGCAGTGTTAGGAATGCTACCGGAAACACTTCAGTTCTGCTTCAAGGATACAGCACATTAAGAATCACATTGTCTGTACATATGATATTTTCTGCTCCCAAAGAAGTAAGAGTTTAGAGAAAATGAAGACAATCATTTTATTCAGCCTGTATCAAATTAGCACACCTTTGGATTCTGCTGTTAGCTGTTTGATTTTAAAAGTTGCTTTTTAAGTTGAACATGGAAGTTTCATTAAAAACTGCCCAGTGGACTTTGTTTCAGATTTAGCACAAATTTTCTATCACTTTATCTAATGGCTTTTAGTCATACTCTGCCCTTCCTACACTCCATATTTATTTGAAGTGATGTGGTATTCTTAGTATTGCTGATAATAAAATCTAACTGTTGGTGTGTTGGCTACTTTTTAATTATTGTGGTAATACATCATGAACAAGACATCCTAAAAAAGAAAGCATGTAATTGGGCTTACGGTTTCAGAGGTTTGGAGTCTATGGTGACGGAGTCTAACAGGGAGAACATCTGAAGGCTCACATCTGAAATGGCAAGCAGGAGAGACTGTGACACACGCTGGGAATGGTTCCAGTAAAACCCCAAGGACTGCCTGCGATAGACCACACCTCTAATCCTTCCCAAACAGGTCTACCCACTTGGGATCACTAGAGTCAGATATATGAGTTCAGGAAGAATACTGTCATCCAATCCATCAGAGTGGGTCAACTCTGAAAACTTGGAAGGTGCTCTATGTTTTATAGCATTACATTCAGCCAAGACATTATCTTTTATATAATACTGCATAATAAGCATATCTACTTCATTGGTGTACATATTTGATTTTATTCTTTTTTAAATGGTTAAATTATCTGTCTGCCAAAATTGTTTTGAAAGTAACTATTATTTTCACCAAATGTGTGATTTATTTCACAGGATTAGATCTGTGTTAATGTCAACATTTCTCTATCAAAAGGGGCAGACACAGAATAGAAAATAACAATCGCCAATGGGGCCTGGTGGTATCAGATTAGAAGTGAGAAGAAAAGGGGGCATCAACAAGGGCTTCTGGGTTTTAACTTCAATAACCCAGTGAATATTCAGGGGACTTCTTGAGTAGAGAGGAGTGGACTTGTAGATTAACAGAGAGGGGTTTATTTGAAATAGGGGAATGTTAAGATTAATTTTTAGAAGTCATGCAGATGAACATGTCTTTATCAAGTGTCTGAGCCAAAGGATTACAGAGTCAGATTGCTCTAGCTCAGGGTGGCCATTGTGAAACTTCTTAGAGTATGGTGGAGAAACCAGGGCTGCCAGGAGGTTTTACGACTTGGCATCCTCATGTGCAAGTCACCATATATTCCTTGTTTTACTGGGTTGTTTTGAAGATTAAAGCGGATCATGTTGGTGAATCCCTACAGTGCCTGACATGCAATTAGCACCCAATAAACATCTTTAATTGTTTTTAATCTTTGTTGTTGTTGGCAAAAGGAGTGCTATTTTTAAGCTGAGATTAAGTGTTTTGGAATGTGATTAGGATTTACACTGATGATATCTTACTTGGATTGCATTGTTGTCCTTTATGTAAGTATTAGAACCATAAAATCTAATTCTGTTCATTTATATGGGGGCTTATGATTTATCATCAGCTTTACTGCTGTGAGGTAGTGCTTGTGGCCTCTTAAGTAGGATCTACCATGCTTTATGCAAATCAGACTTCCCACAGAAATAATGGGTCAAAATACAATCAACAGCTCACCTTTGGATTGCCAGTTTCTTCTTTGCCCCACTTGGATTAATCTTTAGGTTGAGTTCCACAACTTTTGAGTTTGCTCAGGTTTTCCCCTAATGAGACTTTCCTTTCCCCTTGACCTTAAAGTGTATGATTACTGCTTTTAGTGGATTCGTGTTCTAGAATTTTTGTTTTGTCTTTTTTTTCTTGTAGAGTCAGTGTATACTGAAGGATTTTGAGACTCCTCTTATTGCATTAACAGATTCTTAAGGAGCAAAGGCCAGATCACTTAAGAAAACCACAGTCTCTTTGGCAATAGTGTTGAACCTGGAGAGAAGCCAGCCACAGCCAGCATAAAGTTAGATTCCATTCCATCAGCATAATAGTTCATAATAGTTGGCTGATAGGGATGTGGAGGGTGCCCTCTGTCCCTCCCCCTCCTCCCATTCCACACTAACCTCTCCAACTAATATACCATTCCTTTCTCCATTCCTAGCATTCTTTGCTTGAGCCCAGCTAGGGGCTGCTGAGTTAGTGGCTGCTGTGTAAGTGTCGTAGCAGGGTCTTTCTGAGAGAACTGATCGTCCGGGTGGTGACTACTCTCCAGATGTCTTTAGGAATGTAGAAGAAAGCTTCCTCTGTTCATGTTTGTGTTCGAACAAAACCAAAGTCCCCCAGGTCATCAGGATCATGTCTTCTTTCTTCTAGCCAAATAGGAAAGATCAAATTATTTTAATGAGCTTGGTCATAGTAAAAGTAAATCAGTTACATTTGCAGTTTCTACTCTCTAGCCGCACCCCTACCTCTTTCTTTGGATGCAGGTATTTGTAGGGTATGAACTATTCAAACAGTCACAGCATTCCAGGAATTCTTTCCCTGATTTCTGCATGCTCACATTTGGAGTTCCATTTCGGTAGTGAGAACTGTTGCTGGATGTGAGATCCACTAGTGTAGTGTTTATTGGAAAACTCAACAACATTCTCCTGTATCTAAGCGCTTCATAGTGGGAGCATGTTCTAGTAGTAAGCAGCCTCGAGTTGTGTTGTGTAACTGTTGGCAATAGCATTTGGTGCTACCTGTAGTTTAGGGTAGCAGTTGTTCCTTACCCTACATCTTGCCACTACAGAGACACTTGCTAACTTTTAATCACCTGCTTCTCAAGTTTAAGAGCTTGGCCAGAGTGATGCCGGAAAGTCTCTGCATTTTCCAGTGAGTAACGTCCATCTCTTCTGGGGATCTTGACACCTACCTATCATTAACAAGTCCTCAGACTCCTTATGAGAATGGAGCAAGAAGGCCAGCCCCGCCCCCCAAATGTATAGTAAAACGTAACCAGGTTGTACTTAAGGATAAGGTATTTCTCAATAGAGTGCATTGTGCTGGCTGCCCAGCAGACCCAATGTCTTGTTGCCTCCTTCCTTCTACAGATTATATTGTGGTTTCAGGTGTTTGTCCCAGGTCAGTTTCCCGGTCATTAATGCTGCAACACCTCTGCTGAGTAGATATCTACTCTCTGGTTCTTTTATTACACCACTGTGTAACCAGCCCTGGCAACTCAAGGGCTGAGGCTGTTTGTAAATAAAATTTTAAAAATAGTGCCTGGGACAAGGATGTGGAGAGTAAAGTCCTGCATTCTGTTTTTGAATGAAGCTTCGTTCAAGTGGAATCAAGCTAAGTCATTGCAAATGTTTGTATGTTAATCTCTGAACTGTTCAGTCTCTATGCTTCCCTTCCTAGTAAATGACAGCCTGTGTCCAATTCATGCAGTAGCAGGGGAAACCTAACAGTATGCAGTTGCTGTCTCTAGCATCCCCTTGATAATAACAAATTCTTACAGTTTGGTTTTAAAATGGTTACCATCATTTTGTAGGAATTTTACCATAATTTTATGCCAAACAGAAAAAGATGATTTGAGGAAGAATTAAGTGTAATTCAGTAAACCATCTCTGAGCATTGCTGTGTGCTGGCCTCCGAGTTCAGTGTTTAGAATGCAGAATGAATGAACTTGTCCCTGGGTCACAGTGTACAATATAATAGACAGTTGGATCATTTCATGCCCCTTACAATTGGAGTGTAGAGTCACTCTTCTGTTAAAAGCCATTAGTTTTGCCAGAATTGGTCAGAAAGGGTTATTATCCTAGGAAATCGCATTGGGTCTGAAGCGTCAATGGTGGGAGCTGGGAAATGAGGACAAATACAGAAGTCCAATGACAAGGAGCACACACAAGCAGACTTACAGCAGCGTATGCTGGGGAAGTGGACTTGCTTCAGCGTGACAAGATATGACTTGTCCACGGGTCATTGTTATTCTTGTCAAAGAAGGTCATATGTGACATCTATAAATGACCTTCAGATTATGCTGGGGTTTTGGAGTCAAATTTGTAAACAAGATAGAAAATTCTTACAGGAGATAGATTTGGGTTTTGTTTTGTTTTTTTGAAGGTGTGTGTGTGTGTGTGTGTGTGTGTGTGTGTGTGTGTGTGTGTGTGTGTGTATGTGTGTGTATGTGTGTGTGTGTATGTGTGTGTGTATGTGTGTGTGTATGTGTATGTGTGTGTGTATGTGTGTGTATGTGTATGTGTGTGTATATGTGTGTGTGTGTATGTGTGTGTGTATGTGTGTGTGTGTGTATGTGTGTGTGTATGTGTCTGTGTGTGTGTATGTGTGTGTGTGTGTGTGCACATGCATGCACACATGCTCATGCGTGCCTATGACTATGCATGTGTGTATACCTGGATTGTCAGTAGATACCAGAAGAGGGTGTGATCCTTAAAGCTGTTGTTACAGGCATTCATGAGCTTCCTGAAGTAGGTACTGGGCAGTGAATCAGGGTCCTCTGGAAGAGCAGCATGGGCCCTTAGCCAGGAGCCCCTCTCTTTCTCTTTCTCTGTAAATAATGTAAACTCCAAATGTTTCAAATGAGGGAAGAGGATTTTTTGAGTTTGTTTGCTTGTTTGTTTCTTTCCTTTTTGGTTGTTTTGGGGAAGTATATTGTTATAGCACTTACTTATTCATGTACCCATTGGATACGTGGTGCTGTGGTTAGGACATTAATTGTCTTACAGAACCTCCTGTCTGCCATGGTAGAACTTTAAGTTCTAAAAGGCCATAACTTTTCTCATGGATATTGCCAATTTTAAGCAGCATAGATGACTTTTAGAAATCATGCATTTTCTCGCTGTTTCAAAGGCATTTTGTACTTTGACTTTGGTACATTTATAAAATCTAATGTGTTTATTTTTTTGTTCCACATAAAATAATTGTTAAGTGGTTTTCTAACACTGACTAAGGAAGCAGGTGAGCATCGTTGGGAGCAAACTCTAGCCTGGGAGAATTCTTTGTAGCAGGAAAGGGACGAAGCTGGAGTTGAGTATCTCTGTGGGCTAGACTCTAAGTAAGGACACTTCTTGGATCTATTTCATGTGAGTCTTGCTTTAACCTATCCATCTCTGGAAAGCAGTGTGTGTGTGTGTGTGTGTGTGTGTGTGTGTGTGTGTGTGTGTGTGTGTGTGTGCGTCTGTGTGTGTGTCTGTGTGTGTGTGTCTGTGTGTGTGTGTGTGATTTTTAACCTATCCATCTCTGGAAAGCAGTGGCTATGTCTGGAATTTCCCATATCAAAGAAATATTCTAGGATGGGGAAACCATTATAGACAGCTGCTAACCATCAGACTTGGGCTTTGAAATGAAGAGGAAAAGCCCCGCCCCAGGTGCTGGCTTCTGTGCACGTGGATGCAGCATGCATCAGTTATTGGTATTTAAACGGCAAGGCTTGACTTATTCCAGCATCTGTGTTTGTTCCTGTGAACTTGCAAAGGGTTAACCTCAAATACCTTAGAAGTCGGTTTTCACAACATAAGGCAGGTCTTGGTTTGGGGATGTTTTTTATTGCTATGGATTTTGGTGGGTTTGCTTTTGTTTTGGTTTCCATCTATTTGTTTCATTTTAACAAAAGGTTTTAAGAAATCATTTTCTTACAGCAGAGGTAGAAAATTGCAACCATACAAGCAGAAGCTAGAACCAAGTAAACATAAAATGTGGCCCTAAATGCCAAGCCTCTGTTTTGGGATTTTTATTTTTCGAGCCTATTTTGGAATGACAAAACAAAAAACAAAAAAACAAAAAAAAAAAAAAAAAGGAAAACTTGAACTGTCAAATATAAAAATGTCCCAACTTTTGTGGATACTATTAGTTAATCAGCTGAAAGCCCCAAGTAAAACAATTATCACATTTATGAGGGGGTCATTCTGGTCCTCACTCAGGGCTGAAAAACCCATGGTCTCATGATTCATCAGTAAAAGGTATTTGTAACTTCATAAGACGTGGTCTGAATATTTCTCTCATCCCACAGATGGGGTTTTGAGTAGCTGCAGTGGTGAGGTGCCTGTGCACATATGTTAAGATTTGCACACGTGTTAGGATCCAAACCCTATAGCCGTGTCTTACAATCACCTCGAACAGAGGACTGGTCCCGTTGCTAGCAGCAGCACAGATTTTGTAATGGATGTTTCTCTGTTGCCACCGACCTGTTCCGGTCACCACTGCTGGCTGACATAGCACCTCATGCCCCATAAAAAGGACAGAATACCTGACAGTTTTCTAACTTTGTATAAATGCTCTTCTGCTTAGGTATCTGTTTCATTTCCTTAATCTAGTTGTAAACTCTCGAGGGCAAAGCTCATTCCCGCTCATTGCTTTTATTCTGCAAAGACATCACAATTGTTTTATATAGCAAACCTTTAGTATGTTTTTTATTGCTACTGGATTTTACAATCAGTTGTTTCAACGCACGGTTTGTAAAGCTGCATAGGGCAAAACTGGGAAGAGCTTTAAGTATCTGATTTGTGCAACGTAGTTAACTTTGACTTTAACCTTATCATGGCTTCCATGAGTCTTCACAGCCTTTTATAGTACAGGCAATTCCTGTAAAATATAACTTGTTTTAGTTCCTGAGGAAATATGGTTAATTCCCTACCCGTCATTTTAGCCTCAGACTTTTGCAGCTCAATAGGCATACAGACTAAGCCATGACCCTAACCAGGGAGGGTATTGGGAGGTGTGGGATGGGATCCAAGGTCACTGTGGAGTTAGCTGTGGTGTTATCCCCGCCTCTCTGTGACATCTTACTTCCTCCAGCTCTGAAGAGGTGCTTGCTCACAGGGCTCTCTTTTCTATCTCCATAAGAACTTCCTCACCATCAGCTGTGGTGTTCGTTCCTGCATACTCTATCTCCATCCACAAGTCAGTTAAAGCACCCATTTTGCTGTGTGCCCCCACCCCATTGGTTGGCTTCAGTCTGTATTGGATCTTGAGCTATTTGCACATTTTTAAATGTTTTAAGATATGAAGGCCTTGAGTTACTCAGGTTCGGAGCATTGCAGATCGGCTGCCCTGTACCTTCTGGAGTTTAATGAGAAGTAACTGTGGCATACTCATATACCTGTCTTGGTGGTTGTCTTTCCCTCCTTTCCTTTCTCCTTCTCTCCCTCCTTTATCCCTTTCCTTTCATGTCTGGTTAATAACCAATTTCTTGCTCATTTCCATCATCAACTTGTTAGGAGAGCAAACCCTCCTGAGCTGCCTTGTGTGCTCTTTTCAGCCTTACTCATCCTTCTATGAAAGTTTCTAGGTTTGTCTGGTTTGACAAATAGTGGGCAGATAATAAGATAATGATCTTTATCAGTTTCACTAAAAGCAAATCCAACCCAACACTTTATAAAGGGAAATTTAATGAAGGAACTAATTTAACAAAAAGTCAAAAAGTGTGCTAAACAGTGTGTTAAAAGGATTATACAAAAGGATTGAGCAAGTTATTCCGCACACATATGTATTTCAACTGTCAAGACTATAATTAGGAAGTTAAGTTAATGATGTTTGCTATTATATAGTTTAATCATTTCTTGTCATGGGTAACCCAAATACTTCATCTTGTATTATAGTTTTGAAAATGAAGGTTTTTCTCTGAAAATATTCTAAGGGAAGTGAAACATTACTTGAACATTTAGGACTTTTTATGTACCTTCTGTCTGAAACATCCGACATTAAGGTCTTCCCATTCTGCTTACTGTGATTTCTTCAAGAAGTTTTTTCCTTTGGATCTTTTCTGTTGCAAACATTTTTAAAGTGTTTGTTTCTAATTTATAATGACTGTGATTTCCTCACTCTTGTTCCTGGAATGAGTAACTGCTCAGCTGATTTGCTCTTCTGCTTTTCCCCCCTCCTAATAGAGAAAATTTGACCGTGTAGAGATGGCAAGTGAACCGCTGAGCCTCAATCACTTACCGTTCAGTTATCAATTCATAGGCAAATCTTTTTCCTTGTTGTATATAAAGCCATTCCTCGTCTAGATTGCTTTAAAGAAAACCCCCAACTTCTTTATAAATTTATAATAAAATGTTAATAAATTGCTAGCTATGCAAAAAACTACCCATTTCCTGAAATACCACACCAAAACCAAATGTTACAAGACTCCTACCTCTGCCTGTGTGTGTCTGTTTAAGCCACTGCCCTGCGCACAGCAGTTCATGTTTGGTGCATAAGTCTTGCTTCTGAGAAATGATTTTCTTTTGTTCTGTCTGACTTTCTAAGTGTAAGTCATAGAAACTGGTATTGGAATATACATAGATTCTAAATATTAATCACATTCTTTGTTAAAATTGCTTATCAGTTTATCAGATTAGGTAATTGGGTTCTTGAAAAGCTTTTGGCAGACTTCCAGACAGTGAGAGAGATGGTGGGAGCGACAAGAAAGCATACACAGAGCATGGCTCATTTAGGGTTTGTCCTAGGATGGAGGAGCTGGGTGTCAGAATGGAGGGCTGAAGAACATATGGACAGTAATTAAATGTCTTATGGTGCGTACACTTTAATGGCAGTGGAAATGGGAAAGAGAGAGGCAGAGGACAAACTGTCTGTTTCATACTTTTACTCAGACTACAAGCATTTTACCCAATTTTAATGGGCAAGACCAGCCTGCTCTTAGAGTAGTGGATGAAATTTACACTGTCGGTCTATGTTGGAGTATGGTCCTTACAACAACAGAGGTGTGGTGCAGTGGTCTTCTCTCTCTGTGCTTTCACTCCTTGGTGTTGGTCAACTACAGTCAAAATGAGTTTTAAATTGCATCCCATTCTGAAGATCCCTAACACTTGATCCATCTCACTCTGGGACTCAGATGAATCCCTTCCCAGCACATTCTTGCTGGGGAACTCCCTGCCTATTAGTCGTTTAGCAGCTGTCTGGACTGTCAGGTAGACTGTCAGAGTGTCACGGTGCTTGTATTCAAGTAACTCTCATTTTACCTAATAATGGCCCCAATGCACAACAGTGATTGCATAAAGGAGCTACTGGGCATAGAGCATGGACGGAGAGGTTTCTGTGTAACTGACAAAGCTGCAGAGTTTGTGTGTGTGGGGGGGGGGGGGATCAACATACGTGGAGAGTTTAATGCTATTCAATCTAAGGCAGAGGCTTTGGGACATACCTGGAAATAAGAGAGATCTACTACTGAATTGGAAGGGCTTTTCTACAGGTAGAATTAATCTTAAGAGGATGCGCTATTCCTTCCAATCTGTCCTGCTATAATATGCCATCCGTCATCCAGTGCGCTGTTCACCAGAGATCTGCTGACAGGAAATGTAAAGAATGCCATTGATCATGGCCACAATTGATTCAAATGAAAGGAATACATGATGATGGCAGGAAACGCACAAGTTCTGATTTTAATGAGCTTTACATCTGCCCGTGCACTTAGCAGGGAAAAATTGAGAACTGGGCGATCAAAGTTGGCTTTATGATACTAGAATTTAAATGATCGCTCTAGACTGGCTTTTCAAAATGTTGGTTTTCCCAATTTCTGAGGTGGGAATGCCATTGTGCTGAGGTGGAGAGGGTGGTAGGGAGAGGGAGCACCTTCATGGAGGCAGTGGGAGGAGAGGGGGATGGAATTGGGGGAAGGAGATAACATCTGAAATGTAAATACAGAGAACATCCAATAAAAAAAAGTGTTTGTGCGAAGCGGGGGCGGGACGGCTGAGCCCAGGCTTTCCAACTACTGACCACATGGTCTCAGGAAGACTTTGGCCACTCAGACTCTTTGTTTTTTTTTGTTTTTGTCAAGTTCGTACTTTGTGACCCAGACTAGACTCAAACTCACAATATCCCACTTTATCCCGGATGGGACTGCAAGTGACGCCAACATGTCTAACTCATTTACTTCTCTATCTCTTCTTCTCCCCCTCGCCCCATGCCTTCTTTTATTTTGTCCACATTAATTAATGATAAGAGATAATTAAGGGTAGTAGTTTAGTATGAATTCTTAGTGAAAATTTAAACAGATTAAGAATAAGTATTTATATTACAAAAAAAAAAAAAAAAAAAAAAAACCTAAACAAACTCTACTTGAGATACAGAAGACTCCGTATTATGTGTGTGCATTTCAGGGAGACACTTTAAGAAACATTTACATAAACAAACAATAAATTAGCGCCCCTGTTTTTTTTCTTTATTTCTTATATATACTTGCTTTCAAAATCCTGGAAGTTGAGAATTTGGTTGCTAGGAGATTAATAAGTCCCTCTCCACTGTCACCAGTGTCATGCACATTAGGTGTGTATTTCTAACATTAAGCAGGCTACTTAAAGCTGTTCTGTGCTTCTTTTGCTGCGGTTTCACCACTGTAAAAATGCTCTGTTCTTCTGTAAAAACATATTTCTCTGTCCCAAGTTTTACATTAGCTGTATGTCTACTGACCTCAGTTCACGTCTGTTGCTATCTTAAGTGAATTGGAGAATCGGGGTATAGAAAAGGACTTCAGCCAGGCTTCTCCTGGTTGTTTGAAAACAGTTGAAAAATACCAGTGTCACAGAGTTGGCTATAAGGAAGCGATTTACTATGTCATTTATTTCAATGTATGTATTAAATATTCGATTCAAAAGTGTAATAACTGTACTAAAATCATACCAACAGTTAAGAAATGATGGAGTGTGAGTGCTGACGTGATGTATTCTTTAAATATAACAATCTCAGAATTAAACACACCTAATTCTCACAGCAGGATTCTATTCCTATTACATTTGTAGTATGTCTGCAATAGATCTGACTCATTTGTATCTTGTTTTTTTTTCATACAGTTAGAGATTTTATCATCATCATTATTATCACTATTATTATAAAAATGAGTTTGTAACATTTTAATATCATAAGTGTTTCACTGAAACATAGTCAGTGTTTTGAAGTAAGTAAAATATCTATAAATATAATTTTCCGTAAACATGAAAGTCTATCAGATATGGTAACTTTGTTGCTGGGAAAAATATTAAGTATTTTAATGGACTTGTATGAGGCTTAAATTGGCCCTTTTAAAAAGTCATTATTTGTTTTTATAATTACTGTTTATGAGGCTGGAGAGAAAACAGATGCTCAGTGGCTAAGGTGCCTGCTGACCTGAGTTCAGATGCCCGGGACACCCACAGTAAACATGCGTCTATCATCCCTGTGTTCCTATGGGAAGACATACAGGAAAGTCCCCAGAATTCCTCAGGCCTGGTAGCCTGGAGCGCACACTGATGGTCTAAAACAACGTGCTGAATGAGAACCCACACCTATGGATGACCTCTGACCGCCATCCCTGGCCTCTCCACACACCCACTGAACTTTAAGTAATCTTGCTTTTAGAAACAAGTTGGGGGGCTGGAGAGATGGCTCAGAGGTTAAGAGCACCAGCTGTACTTCCAGAGGTCCCGAGTTCAAATCCCAGCAACCACATGGTGGCTCACAACCATCTGTAATGGGTTTTGATGCCCTCTTCCAGTGTGTTTGAAGACAGCCACAGTGCACTTATATAAATAAATATATCTTAATAAAAAAAAGAAACAAGTTGGAACTTTATAATCAGTGTCTTGAACACATGTATTCAGAAGAAACGAGGCATCATTTGCTTTTGTCTTTGCCTGTGACCCAAATGTAATAAATACCCAGCTCTGTAGCTCTGTAACTGCTCATCGCTTACAACTGTGTCAGCGTTTGAACCACGCCAAGACAGAAGTCACTTGGTATCTGCACTTTATTTTACCCTCAAAACAGATGATCTAAATATATGCTATGTTTAATATAAATCTCTTCATGGTTATTACATGACTATGTAAATATTTTAATAAGTGTACACATTTCATTTTCAAAGGAAAGTTATCTAGTACCCGAGGGAAGCAGAATTTGTATTGTAATTCTCAAATGGGACTTTGTAGGAGGCAGTGTGTATCCAGCTAACCTTAGGAGCAAACTGTGATTTTAGAAACCTTTACAGATCACCCACGTGGAGGCATGCATGTCTCGTTGCCTTAGATACATTTCCTACTGCCTATCTACACACATTCTGCACTCATGCTTTCCGAGTAATTTGAACAGTGTGTCCACTGATGCTAATCTTATGTGTTTGTTTGACTGACTAATGAGTATATCCATAAACAACAACAACAACAACAACAACAACAACACACACACATGGCTTTTCTCACTAGTGTATACAATAACTTGCAGAAAAATTTCTCCAGATTTAGCATTTCATACTTCATGTGAGCGAGTAGGAAAGGGCCGTATTGAAATGGAGATGAGGACCCAGTAACACCAACAAACTATCACCAAGCAGAGTAAGAACTTAAACGCACAGAGGACGAGCTCAGGGGTGGAGTGCTCACCAGGGTATGCAGTAGCAACAGCATCAGCATCTGTGCAGGGCTGTTTAACTGCGAGAAGTGTTGGTGTGCCAGCGCACACCTGCAGTTCCAGCTCTCACTCGTGCAAGCAGAGAGGATCACAAATGTAAGGCCAGCCTGATTAACACGGCCAATTCCAGGTTAGCCTGCATTGAACAATGGCTTTCTGTCTCAAAGGAAACAGAAATTTGAAAACATCTGCCATTACATTAAATAAACAAGGTGACACACTTAAAAAGAAAAAGACTTCAACATTCTCCTTTATGTGAGATTTATGTTGGTCACATCATTTAGTTCCATAGGTAGCAGAGGAACAGTTGTTGTTGGTGACATTTTAGATTTTTTTTCTGTTTTTTTTTTTGGGGGGGGGGGAAGGGGAACATGCGTGGTACAAAGGTGAAATCAGTGAAAGCTGGTTTTAAGTTTTTGTCATTAAGATACAGACCTATCTGCTGTTCTAAATGTTTAACTTAATTTTTGTGTGTGTGCATTTGAATGTGTAAATGTGTGTGTGTGTGTGTGAATTTGTATGTGAGAAAGTATGTATGAGAGTGTGCGCATGAGTGTATATGAGTGTGTGTTTGTGAGTGCGTGTGGGTGTAGGTGTCTGTCTGTTAGAGGATAATGCCCCTTCTCCTTTCAAGTGGGTTCTGTGGATTAAACTCACTCCATAGTCTTGTCTGGCTAGTGTCCATGTGCCATCTCACTGACCCTGAGTGTTTACATTTAATGAGCATGTTAAAAGTGTAATAAAATTCTCTCCCCATATTAATAGTACATTAAAAGTCTTGTTTGGGAAAGGTTTTGCAGTGTATATAGGGAATATTTTCTTCCTAATTGAAATAACACTAGAGACTTTGATATCCTGAAATGCTAGCAAACAGAGGCAAACCATTAAAACTAAGAGCAGAATCTAGTTTCTCAATGAGATTCAGAGTTAGCTTCTATCTAATTCCATAGAGCTTTCCCTATTTCTAAATGCATGTTTGTAAAAAGAAGAAAAGTCTACAGGCATGTGAAAGCACACCAGTAAATCTGAGTTAGGAATGCATATATTATCAGGAAGAACACAGGGACAAAAAAATGGAGCAGAGACTGAGGAAAAGGCCATCCAAAGACTGCCCCACCCGGGGATCCATCCTGTCTGGTGACAACAAACCTGACACTATTGCTGTTGCCAAGAGGCACTTGCTGACAGGAAGCTGGTGTGACAGCTCCTTGGGAGGTTCAGCCAGCAACTGACTAATACAGATGTGGATGCTTGGAGCCAACCATCAGACTCAGCTCAGGGATCCTGGTGGGAGGGCTGATGGAAGGATTGGAGGAGCTAAGGGGGACTGCAACCCCATAGGAAGAACAACATCAGCTGCCCAGACCACTCAGGGCTCCCAGAGACTAGACCACCCACCAAGGAATGAACAGGAATGAATATATGGCTCTAGATACATAGGTAGCAAAGAATGGCCTTGTCTGACATCAGCGGGATGGAAGCCCTTGGTCCTGTGGAGGTTTGATGCCCCAGGGTAGGGAGATGCTGGAGGGGTGGTACCAGAGAGGTTGAGTGGGGGGTGTACTCTTATAGAGGCAAAAAGGAGGAAAGAAAGGGAGGTCATGAAATGGGGGGCTTATGGAGGGGTAACCAGGAAGTGAAATATCATTTGAGATGCATATGAATGGAATTACTAATAAAAAAGGTGTAGGGGAAGAAACAAGTAGTAGTAGAGAAAGACCCCTAAGCAAAAGATACTTGACTCTCATCCTGCCTGTTATAAAGGGAAGTCTCTGTGGTATAGAGGATGGTGAGATGCTCATCCAAGTCACTGAGATGATTCGTTTGCTATTGTCAAGTTTTCACTCCTTTTGATAAAACCGATTCTCATGTTGGGACTGGAATGTTCTAAATTACATACTCAGTGTACATTATCTCAATTTATATGAAAATATGATTCAATCAAAACAAAAAAGGAATGCATTTAATTTTGGTATACAATAATATTCAACACTGAATATTAGTATTTACATATAATCATCGTAAACGTGCCAGAATAGTTTTTTCTTTGATTTAATTTTTACTAAGTTGCCACTGAGAGGCAAAACATGATGAACACATATGTATGCTGTGTTCTGATTTTTTGTTGGTGAAGGAAATGTCTGGAAAGTGCTGCTCTGACATATTGGTGTTTTGGTCTCTTGTCCCTTAACTAATCTTTAGATCAGGGCTCTGGACTTTGTGGCAAAATTATGACAAATATTGTAGCTTTCATAAACTTATGGGAATGTTAAAATTTGTGCAGAGGCTCCAGGAATGTGATTGTAAAAACTGAATCAAATAAATACAGTTTTCTACAACTTCAATATTATGTGGTTACCATTTGCTTTTTCTCAGCTTATGAATTTTAGAAGAAACATTTTATGTCATTCTGAATTTCCCTCATTTAGGTTGGCTATAAGCTCTTCTAGACCTTTGGTTCTTTTTCCACGATTTCACTTCTCTGGTTTTCATTCTCTACAATTCAGGATGAGATCCCTGTTGGGGAAAGTTAAGGCATACACTGGTTTTCCACTGCTTTTCTGAGACGGTAGAATCAAACCATCTGACTGTAACATGCACTATGTTGCCCATTAGGTATGTGACTGATTCTGTCCTAGTGAAGAACAGTGCCATGATTATGACAAAATGTGTGACCCTATGCATCACTCTCCCCTAGACGTGTTTTCTGTTTATCACTCAAGTACTTCGGGGAGTAATTATTGGAGTAAGTTTATTTCCGTTGACTCTGGCAAATCACGACCCTAATATTTATGTCTGTTTTGACTTACCAAATTCCGTTAGTAAGTAGGAAATAGAATTGGGCATCGTACTAACTAGTCAGTCCTCTGCCTGGATATTAGTGACATTATTCTTAGTTTCTGGGGCCACAATGAGCATTGGTTTCCTTTGTTAACTCTTAGTTTTGGTCTTTCTCAATCAATGGAAAACAGTTATCATTTTCCACTCTCTGGACTAAGATGCTGCACTAGAAGACTAGATTTTAAGTGTTTATATCTTTTCCTTTCCACCTCCTTCCTTTTTGTGTCCCAGAACATTGCCCTGTATTGCACGATAACCATTCTGCCTTAATCCTTTCTGACTTAATAATTTGAGGCTATAGTATGGGTTTGAACAGTCAACATTAGAGGGCAGAACATAATTGAGACTTTAAACGAATGAACTTCAGCAACTTAAACTTCCTGTTCCTATACCGTGTGAGTTGAATTTTTATTTGGTATTCTAGACCGTGCTTGGCATTTATTGGATTGCTACTTTCTGAACAGTTTTCTAGAAAACCTTGAAATAAAACTGGTAAACACAGAACCAGTACCTTTGCTTAAAAAAGGGACCCACTTGGGAAAGAGAAGTAAATAAATAAATATACTTCTTCCTGTCATCAGCTCAGGGAGCTGATGATTAAACACGAGATTTGTCTTTTGCTTCTTCTAATTTAGAATGAGGCACATGGCGACATTTTTAACTGTAAGACAGGTTCGCTACCCAGTGTGTGATAATGATGCTAAAGGCTGTGAAGTGTAGGCTGTCTTCCTCACCATTCTCTACGGTCCTACCGCACTAGCTCCTTTGACTCGCCTTGTGGCCCAGGGAGTTGAAAAGACAAGTAGCTGACTGGCAACCCTCAGGACGATCACCAGCGGAAGTCAAAAGGGGGCACAGAGATCTGAAGATGACTTTCCTTGACCAATTAGTGGCAGGGATTTCTGAGTCACTTACTTCTTATTTTCCATCATTAGACAGTGTGATTGGGAGAAGAGACGAGATTTTAATTTTACTCTTGTCATCCTGTACAAGAATTCACTGTTTCAAAATGGAAGTGACAGGTGAATTTCATTAAGATGGATAATAGGCATAAAAACTTGCAACTAATATCAGCGAGAAGAAATTTTAACCAAGCTATTACTTTTGACCAATGTTCTATCACTTGTCTTGACACCCTTGTATTTAATGATGGAGAATATAATAGGTTGAGGAGCTTTCATTTTAGGTTTTCATTTTAAAGTGTGTGTGTGTGTGTGTGTGTGTGTGTGTGTGTGTGTGTGAGACGGCAGTTTCTTAGGTCTAGTTTTTGTACTGAGGTGCTACTTTCCTGGTGGAAAAGAAAAGTTAGATGATTATCTGCATGTTTGTGATGGATGCGGTCTGGGCATTACTACTGAGACCTGCCTGCTGTTGCTGACATGTGTATTTTTAACAGGAAGTACTCTGCTCCGAGTGTTTGTTTATGAAATCTGAAATCCTCATCGGTGTAATTCGGATGGAGTGAAGGTCTTCCTGAGGCATGGTTGGGCCTCAGGAATTCCTCAGTTCCAGGAATTCGTAAATGCCACTGAGCCCTTCTTCTCTGTTCTGGGTCTTTATTCTGATTTCTTCAGCCTCAGGCTCTTGTAGGGCTATGAAGTCCCTCATCTCCATCTGGCATAGGCAACTTACGAAGGCAAGACTATGTGTTTAATTATTGTAATGCTTCGGATGCATAGCAGAGTATATGGAACAAAAGTTGTGAACCATCAACCTCTATGCATGGGACTAATATTACTACGTGCCAACCTCAAGCCTGATGTAAAATGCATCTCCAGTGCTTCTCAATGCAATTGCTTCCTTTTCTCTACAAATTTTTGCACCGGTTGATGATGTCACATTCTGTGCATTTCAGTGTGGAGCTACGTTTTAAAGTTTCACATTGGAGTTTATTCTTTAATATTCCACAATTAGTCATTAATAAATATCTGTTCATGTAATTTCTTATAAAATGTGAATGGTGCCGTCGCTGGAGAACGAGAGCTGAATTCCGACGTTGTAGATGATTGCCGTGATCCGGTTCCTTTTGTACTAATTAAATGCATTATGGGGGTGTTTGACAGGCTCACAGACATCGGTTTATACTTCTATGAAATTGTTCTGGTGCTTAGCTTCATTTTCCACCAAATGAAGGCAGAAAGCTACCAGAAAGACTGAGACAGTGGTTAAAAATAGCATTGGTACGGACCACCCACCTGGATGGGCCGTAGTAGGAGGTTAGCATTTTCTCATCTTTCTCATTCATCCCTCCCCGGGAGCTGCTTTTTCCTAAGAGGAACTCATGATGAATGAGGCACTATCACTCCACTGGTGCTGCCTTTAACTGTAAAGGACCGGATTCTGCTGTTTTCAGAAGTACAAGTTTGAGACGTTCCTGGATACGCCTCCTACTCCCAGGGTTGTGATTTGTTTTGTTGTTGTTGTTTTGTTCTAGAGACTTTACTCTCCGGGAAGTACTGTGTCTTTCCATGGAACTAGCTGCCTTGTTTGGATTCTCTGTTTACAACTAGTCAACAGGCTGCTCTGTCTTGCTCATACTGTGTCTCAAACAAGCAGCTAGAGAAGTGGTTCTCAACCTGTGGGTAGTGGTCCCTTTGGGGTTAACTGATCTCTTCCTATGGGTCATTGTGAGTCTCTGCATATCAATTGTTTACATTATGATTCATAACAGTAGTAAAATTACAGTTATGATGTAGCAACCAAAGTAACTGTACAGTTAGGAGTCACCGCATCGTGAGGAATTGGATTAAAGGGTCACAGCGTTAGAAAGCTTGAGACCCACCGGCTTAGAGTGTGGGTCAGACTTTGTAAACATAGCCCGAGAATACAGCCTCCCCTGCACATACTCTGTGCATTTGATTGTGAACGGTAATAAACTGGTTTGTTTATTTGTTTTTGAGACACGGTCTTCTGTTACCCACCTAGGCCTCAAATTCGGTGCGTCACCGAAGATAACCTTGAACTTCTCATCCTCTGGCCTCTACGTCTCCACTGCTGGAATTACTGATGTACACCCGTAACACCCAGTTTCTGGTAGTAAGAATTTTATTACAAGAGGAAAAAAAGCTACGTTTTCTATCCTCAGGACCTATGTTTCTGCTTTAGATCATGCCTTTTAGCCCCGACTTGATCTCTTAATAGCTTACATGCAGACTCATACTATTTTGGAAATAGTTGCAAATAAAAGGCCAATGATTTTCATATTGTTTTAAAAACCTAAATCAGATTGTCCTTCATTCTTATTCACGTCGTAGTTTTGTAATTTTGGTGCCATCTGGACCATTATGAGAGTTAATTCACTGGCTGGAGAAGCAGCTCAGAAAAGAAGAGCACGTGACAGTCTTGCAGGGGCCCCGGTTTCAGTTCTTGGGAAAAGAAGTAAAATACCTCTGGCTTCAACTCCAGACTCCGAGGGCCCCAGGCCTGCACATGGCACACACACACACATACACACACACACACACACACACACACACACACACAGAGGCAAATGCCCATGCACATAAATCTTAGAAATAAATGAATAAACCTTTCAAATAAAGTTAATTCAAACTTTTAGAGAGCTTTTCCCTTTTTTCTGATTGTAAAGGTTGAACCAAACCTTTGATAACAAACCTAATACTGACATGTATGTAAGTCATCATTTATATATAGCTGGCGTAGTAGATTATGCTCTTAGTACCAGGACTTTGTGAGATAAGAGCCACGTAGAAAGTTTTAGGCAATTCAGGGCAGTATGAAGAAAAGTACTTGTTGGTGTGTGTGTCTGTGTGTGTGTGTGTGTGTGTGTGTGTATGTGTGTGTGTGTGTGTATGTGTGTGTGTGTCTGTGTGTGTGTGTCTGTGGGGGGGGCATGTTGTGTGTGGGGAGGTGTTAATACATGTATACATGTATGTATTTATAAATTGTAATGTTCAGTGAAAGGAAAGCTACCTCGCTATTGGGTAACACATGCAACCTTTATAAACTACATGGAACAGGGATGATATTGAAGAAATAATAAAATCATTTAAGGGATAGTGTCAGATAAAGGGAGGAAAATAGTTTTCTTGTGCCGGGTATATGGTGTTACCTCCATTCTGGTGGCAGATTCTGTGGTTTGTTTAGTTCAGTTTTTTTTTTTAATTAGATATTTTCTTTACTTACATTTCAAATGTTTTCCCATTTCCTGGTTTCCCCTCCAAAATCCCCCTATCCCATCCCCCCTCACTCAGCCTCTATGAGAGTGCTCCCCCACCCACCCACCCACCCACTCCCTCCTACCTCCCTGCCTTGGCATTCCCCTACACTGGGGCATCGAGCTTTCACAGGACCAAGGGCCTCTCCTTTCACTGATGCCCAATAAGGCCATCCTCTGCTCCATATGCGGCCGGAGCCATGGGTCCCTCCATGTGTACTCTTTGGTTGGTGGTTTAGTCTCTGTGTGTCCCTGAAGGTGTTGCTATATCGTGAAGGTGTTGGGCTGTGCTGTAATGAAACGGGCTGAAATGGAAGGCTCATAAAACATCTTATCATTCGGGCCTTCCCGGAGAAACGTAGCTGAAATTTCTGAGTGGTCAGCTTGACATTTTAAAGCAATGAGAAGTTGTGTCATTATTTCTGGACTCCCGTGGTAGTTAGAGGAAAGGATTTAAAGTTCACTGCTGTAATTGCTGACATCTTCCCCAGAATGAGAGGTGCTTTTAGTAAGCATATGCAGCCTTTGGAAAAGGCAGCCTGCTAGGGACCTGAAAGGGAACAGTGGACTTTGTAAGATGAGAGGGACAAAAATGTAGATTGAGGCATTTTTGTGCCCCTGCAGTAATTGTCCTCATTTTGTAGGTGGAAGAGAAGTGAAGTGGTTTTAATGGCTGTTCCCGTGTTTACGGTCTTCAAGTGAAGAGCAATGTCAGGCTTCAAAAATGCCCCTATGTATTTTCTGTCACTAAAAATACAGAACCCGGTGGCCGGGTTGTCACAGGGAGCCGGGCAGGTAGTGTCACTGGACTTGGCACGGTTCATGGGAAGCACTGAAGCGGTGATCCCTGCTGTAAAAGCGTTCCCCTCCCTGGAAACCTGCAATTTGCCTCAGTCCCAGATGGGGAGGAAGCTCACAAACAGCCCCGAGCCATCCGGAATGGCAGGGCTCACAACATCCTGCCCGAGCCGAAGTTGAAGAAAGGAGAGTTTCCAGAAGTATTCCAGTCAAGAATTCTGTGCTTTCAGTGACAGTTGCGGGCTCCCTTCTCTGCTGGCCAGTTGCATTTGTCCTGTTTGTTTTGCTCCGCCCTTCTCCCCTTCTGGATGCTGTCCAATAGTCAGGGAGACCAACACATGAGGCTGGCATTTTAACAACACTGCAGTCTCTTCTGCCTCGGCACCACGCGGTTATTGCGTAATAAAGAACACCCCACACCTGTGCTAGCCAGGTTCCCAGTGTATAGCATGCCTACATGTACATGCACTTAGAATTAATTTGTTCTCCCCATGACTTTCAGAGAGACGGTAAGACGCAGAAATTAAGAATGCTGTATTTCCAGCCAGAAGTTTAATTGCATGATCTAAAAGTTGTACCTTTATCCAAAATGTGGTTTTTATGGATGAGTTCATACTGCCATACCAAATGACAATCGTTACTTAATTTCGTAAGTTGTTATTTATATGAAATTTAATCTGTCTGATATATTCCGGAAATGTAAACTTCTCAGTGGAGAGGGACCTCAAGAACCCCTTCCTTCTATAGAGTGTCTTACTATAGAAGTAGGTAGGGTTTCATCTGTCTCTCAGGTAAGGAGGTCTGTCCTCTTAGAAGGAAGCCTGTGTAATGATCGGTGACAAGGACCAGCCCTTCACTGCTAAGTCACAAATTAATAAAAGAAACAATAAAATGCAGTTCAGGAAGCATTCCCAGTGGGATAAAGTACTCTCTTACATTTGATACGCACACTAGCTTACCTCTATGAGCTGAACAGCTTTTACATTTGCTCCATCTTTGTGAGGACTGCTGTACCTTAGTCCTTAGAACTATTCCTGATGTCTGTAGGTATCAGCTTCAGAGAGCAGACTGCAGGGCGAATTGGGAATAGAGACCAACAGTTCATGGGTAATCGAAACTTTCAGTGACCAACAGCAGGAACACATGACTTACGAGCTACAATTCAATTGTTTCTCTTTCACTGATGAATATGTTTCTGGATCATTTATTCCTCATAGTTTGCCCTGGCATTTTGTAGTAGTTCAATATCAGGGGTGCCTGGAGTCTCTGAGTTATATAATGCACAACAGTCACTCACATTTAAGATAGGATGTAATATAGTACAGACATACACACATATATGCATGCATACACACACACATACATGTACATACAGTTCAGCAGAGAACATGACAGACATTGACCTGCGATGATACTAAACCTGATAATTATTTGTAAGATAATGTGATGTTTTCTATACTCATGCATGATGTGGTATTTAAGTGGGGCTAAATTGTTTTATCTCCTTTTAATTTATAACATCTTCATTATGTACACATTTAAAATACGATCTTTAGCCTTTCTGAGGCATGTAGTGCCCTATGACACCTATAATTTTTTTCCTGTGCACACTAGCATGCTGCAGCTTTCTGTCCCCATTGATCCAGAACATGTAGCCATGGACAGACAGCCCCCGTCTTCTGCTTCCTCCTCCTTCAGGCCCCTGCTAACCACACGCCGTGAGGTCATCTGTGTTAGCTCCCATGTATGAGCGGTATCGTTCAGCGTTTGTCTTTCTGTGCCTGGCTTGCTTCGCTTACTATAATGATTCCCTAGCTGCATCCAATGTATAAATGACAGGATTTCGTTTCATTCTTTTACAGCTGAAGAATAGTCTGCGGCAAATCTCCCAAATGTTCTTAACCTATTCATCATGTGATTGAATCTTGTCTATTGTCTCTGTATCTTGTCTATTGTTACCAGTGTTGCGGTGAACATGGCTGTGTGGTTGTTCCTTCAGCTTAGTAATCCATTTTCTTAGACTGTGTTTCAAGTAGTAAAATTGCCAATTCATATATGAATACATAATTTTAAGATTCTGAGGAACATACCCGTTGCAACAAAGTCCATCCTAATTCTAACAAATCAAGAGCAACTGGGGGTCTCTTATCCACTCACTGTCTTCCCCCTTGTTATCTTCCGTCTCTCTGATAAATGGCGTTCTTGCGTCAGGGGGTGATAGCTCATTGTGTTTCTGATTTGCACTTCCCTGATGATTAATGAAGGTGAACGTTTCTTTCGTATACACCTGTTGGGCACTCGTATGTCTTCTACGTAGTAAATGTCTATTTAATTCCTGGGTTTATGCTTTGAGTGTGTACACAGGGCCTGGAGGTAGCTGTCACAATTCTTCCTTGGTTGCTTTCCACATTTTTTTTGGAGAAAAGGTCTCTCATTGGACCTAGAACTCATCGAAACTGGGATCACAAGACACAACTTTGTTCCCATGGTGCTGGGATCCTACCTCAGATTCCAGTGCTTGCACAGAGAGTACTTTACAAAGGATTCATTTCCCCAGCTCCTGTGTTAAATGTACAGTTTGCAAATACCGTCTTCCACTCCATCCCATTGTCTCTTTGGTGATGCTTTCATGTTGTGGTGCAGAAGCTTTTCAGTTTGGTAAAACCACACTTACCCAGTTTGGTTTTATTTCCTATGACTTTAGGGTCTGTCTTCCCAGACTGGGTCTAATGGCCTCCGGCATTCTTAGGTTTTTCTCTTAGTCATTACATAATGCCAAGTCTTAGATTTTAGTCCTTAGGATTTTTGGTTGATCTGGGTTGTTTAGCTAGTGTTTGTAACTGGGGTGACACGGGGTTGGAGTAACATCGTTCTGCACGTGAATGTGCTTGAAAATCAGGTGGAACGTGAGTCAATGTTTGACTCTCCACTTTGTATCGATACAAAGACTCTCGAGTCCAGCTTCAAGGCTGATAATGTGATGCCTCCTGCTTTGCTTCTTGTAGCCCATTGGCTCTGGCAATTTGGGGAGTTTCGTGGCTCTGTGTTTTGGCCTCTTCAATTTTTTAAAACTATTTTTACTCATTGTCTGTGAATGTGAGCAACTATGTATTCACACACACACACACACACACACACACACACACACACACACACACACACGTGTGCATATGTCATTAGCATGTGTGAGGTCAGAGCATGACCTGTAGTAGGGTCAGCTTTCTTCTTCCACCCATGCAGTCCACGAACCAGACTTGAAGATACAGGCTTGACAGCAAACCCCAGTCCTTCTGCACTGTCTCACCAGCTCTAAGTCCTTACAGTAGGGCTTTATTATTTTCTTAGAAGAATTCATTTTCCTCTCTGGCCAAATTTATGTATTTATTCATTTTTTTTCAGTTTTGCCAATGGTGTAGCTTCTTGATTTCTATATCACCTAATTGGCTTATAACAACACTGATTTCTGCTGTGGGTATATATATTCTATATTGTAGAAAGTGTTCTCTCAGTGCTTAGGAAATAAGATATGTTTGTAGGGTTGCTGTTACTTTGGAGAAAATCCATATTTGGCAGAGATCTGTAAAGAAGTTACTTGGTAATTATCCTTAATTACCATTTCCCCTTTTCTTTCTGACTAGTTTAGGTGTTCTATTGGCTACCCATTTCTAATTGATGGACTCCCACATCTTGGGACCATATGTAGACTTTTCATTTGACTGAAATATTGGAGTATCTGTAGAATATCAGAGTAAGACTCCCCTGCTTTCATATATAAAAGAGAGCTTAAACTTGTCTGAGAAGGATGTCTTTGCATTTCATGGGGGTTACATTGAACCTGTAGTGAACTTCAGCAGTACGGTCCCTTAAATCTACTTTCTGTATCCCTGAGCACATGTTTTTGTTTGTTCCTTTGTTTTAGTTTTTGGGGGTTTTTTTTGGGTTTTTTTTTCACCTTGTGAATGTGATCTATAATTGCTTCATAATTCTCATTATATAAGTTCTTCATCTTTTTTGTTGAACTTATCCCTTGGAAATTTCTGTACAAGTTATACATGGGGTTTCTGTCTTGATTTCTGTTTCCCATAATTGGCTCCTGCTATATTACAATACTGTTTTTGTTTGGTTTTGCCTTTGTATGCTGATTTTGTACCCTGCATCTTTGCTGACTTGCTTTGTAATAGTTAATTGTTTTAAATGAAGCCCTTGTGATGTTTTTTTTCTCTATAAAAGACCATGTCATCTTCAAGTAGTGACAGTTGAGCTTCTTCCTCTCCAGTGGGAATGCTTTATTTCTTTTGTCTGATGCCTCTAGCTAACACTTCCAGTACTGTGCTGACTGTGCGAGGTCAAAGTGGGCATTTTTTGTCTTATTCCTGGATTTTGAGAACAGGTCTTTGGCTTTTTTTATTCACCCTTACGTTAGCTGTTGGCTTATTATCTATGCCTTTATTGCATTCCAGCTCATAAATATTATCTTCAATGCTACCATAGAACCTTTTAGCCTTCTTTTAGAAATGGTACCCTAGTTGATGGTGTACTTCTATGGTACAGTTTTGTTCAGACATACTAAAAAGCACCGTATCTTTGTGTGTTATATATACTATTATGCTAAATACTCCCAATATAGTATCATGAGACTTATTAAACAAGAAGATTGAGAGTTGGTTTTAAGAAGATCCTGCAGCTAATAAGTGAGGGAACATGGCCTTAAACTCCAAGGTCCAGACCATGATCTTAATCTTTGCTTGCTCTAACTGACTACATGGATCCTAATCTTAGGGTTTTTGTGTAGAGATTATTATCCCCCTCTATATCTCTCCTTTCCTTTTCTTCCTATGTTGCTTTACATCTTTTTCCTCTTAACACAGATGCTCTCTATACAGCCTCCCAGAACTTTCACTCTGTAGGACTGGAAGCTAGTCATGAAATTTGTAAAGAGAACCCCCTGCTGTGAGCCACAGGTGGTTAAGCAGAGTTGGTTTCCTGTCTCCTAGAAGACTTCTGATCTGCTAAAGAGCCACAGCTCTGACTTTCACACTGTTGAAGCAGCCCAGTAATAGAAACCCTGCTCCATTTCTTATCGCTTTTCCTTTGGTGACAATGCTGCCTTTTGACCTGGTTCTTTGTCCTTAGTGGCCTCCAGTCAGCCTGTGCCATGGTTCCCTTTGGGAGCATGCCCACTGGGCTTGGTAGTAATGATTTTCCTTCTTACCTAAGTTAGGTTAAGAATTTTTGTTCTTCCCTTATTAAAATTATTTCCCAATATAATTTGTTTTGTAAGCTTCCCATAGTTATGTTAAATACATGATTGCCAAACACCAGTTCAATTACTCTTACATGAGATGAAATCCATGCTCAAAAATTTTGGCAGGACAAACTGGTCTTTTTTTCCAAACAGACTCTCACACAGTTTTCTCTTTATCCCAAACTGACAAAGTAATTACTCATTAGGAATTGAATTATACATGTACATACTGTGCTGTTATCATTTCTTAATGTTGGCGTTTCTTTTTGTGTTAACTAATAGCTAGTCATTGCCCTATATGTGATGAGCTGGAGATACTGTGAGAATTTGGTTATCAGTGAGAACAGTGTCCCAGCCTCGACACTGAATAGCTGCGCAATGCAAAAATGTTATTTTGCTCATATTTCACCAATAATATATAGATGAAACTAGACTTTAGTGATTGCTACTGTTAAATCTCTTAGTAGTGTGTGACTTCTCTCCTGACCTATGATGATATCATATTGATGATGTTTTATGCTTAAAACTCATCTCCATGTCAGGTTTCTCGGGCGTGGTTAACTTTTTGCAAGTTTTCAGTAACATAAGTAGTAAAGTTAAATGCTCAATCAGCAGCAAATTCTCAACAAAATGTACCGGAAGTGGCTAGTTTGTGTGCTGTCATATAAGGATCAGACTGTTCTCCACTGAATCTACATTATATTTTCTTTGAAGACCATGATATTGGGCATTATAGAGTTAAAGTTTACATGTTAACACAATCACTACCATGTTAGGTCAATATAAGTTTCAGAAAGAGAACTTTGTAGCCAGAAAACTTTGCTGAAAACAGTGATGAGAGATTTGGCCTCCTTGGCTGCACTACTTGGATGGGAAAGGCGGGGGAGATGCCGTTGCTTACTAGGTGCGGGGAGTATAGTTATAAGGACCCAAGTGTGGGGCCCCAGCTCCCATGTAATGAAAGCAATATTCACAGAAGCCAGGCTTAATTAACACCAGTTATCGGTAACCCCAGTGCTGGTGAGGATGGGGGTGGAAACAGGTAAAGCTTTGAGCTCTCTAAACAGTCAGCAGAGCCAAAAGAGTGATGAAGCATACAACCAACTTGGACACCTCCACACAAATACATAGAGGAACACATTAGCACAATCATGTGCATGCACACACACACACACACACACACGATGATTTCTGCCCACAAACAGCTCAGCTGCTCTTTGGTGGCACTGGTGTCTGGACTTGCCCGACCCCTTATAAATTAAAGATTTCACTGGGGAGAGATGTTTTGCAAGATTTACCCATATGTATCCACAGTGAACAGGAATGAAGTTTTTTATGTCCCTTTACAGTTCACTGTTTGGCCTGTTGGTAGATTATTAGCTGTTACTTGTACTTTACATCAGTTCTGAAGTTACTTTTCTTTGCTAACACTTTATTCAAATAGCTTCTAGACTAGTACTGCAGACTTCATCAAGTTTGGTGTATCTTTTCCCAACATTTTTAAGAGTTTATTAGTACAGATTTAACTTGAACAGATGATTATGTAGAAATAGTGGATCAATTAATATGTTTAACATCATTTCATGCAACTTGCATAGACTGGGAGAAGTAGTTTTTGAGTTCCAGAAAGAAAAAAAAAAAGTAAGTGCCCACTTTTTGAATTTGGATACAGCAGAAACTACACATATAAAAATAGAATCATGCATGGTAGCCACTTTAATTTGGAAAGTGACATTTTACTCTCCTTTTTTTTTTCTTGTGAAACTAACATTACTTGACCTCCCTTAGTGTTTCTATCCATGAAAACTTTCATTTTACATTTAGCGCTGTGGAGATGGCTCGGTCTGTAAAGTGCATACCAAGCAAGCGTGAGAACCTAAACCTGAGTTCAGTCTATAGAACTTATGTCAAACACCAGAGGTGGCACCCTGCGGTAATCCCGGGATGGAGAAGGCAGATAACCCGTATTCCCCAGACCTGCTGGCCAACTAGCCTCATGACAAGAGACCCTGTCTCTAAAGAAATTTTTTTTTGAAGGAGTATGGTACCTGAGAAACTATACTGAAAAGTTGTTCTCTGGCCTATACACGCACACACACACACACACACACACACAGAGAGAGAGAGAGAGAGAGAGAGAGAGAGAGAGAGAGAGAGAGAGAGAGAGATACTGATGCATACGCACACACCACACCAAAACTGAACTTTTAAAATTGTTTTTAAAACACAGAAGTCACCAGTTTGACAAAAGATAATCCAGAAAACTTAACCTGTACTCTCTATGATTAATTCATGCAACCTTGCAATGAAGAGACATCACAAGTCCCCAGCATTTTTTCTAGTTCAAGAAGCTTAACTGATCTGCTTGTGGGTTAGTAGAATCACGTCATACTAGTAATGAGGTTTTAAGTTGTAGAAGGTTTATATAAACAAAATATGTCCTTCAGTAAATTTGTTGTGTAAGTAAATTATATTAGTAAATATCCACTGAATTTAGGCATGAATTCCTTCATGTCCTCTTTCTATGTGCATACTGTCTTGTTTAATGTGAATTTCTTATTAATTTAATGGGTTGGTTAAATAAAGCAGCAGCAGGTATTTTAGTTCACTCTTTTCTTTCCTGGGGAGAAGGTCGTGTTAGTGACTAACCCTGCTTTTTGTATGTGCTCGGCAATCACTTCGCTTGAGTTGTACTCCTCACCCGGATTCTCCATTACTTCATTACTGTTATTATTGATTATTATATATCTTCTGATTTAAAACAGTTGTTGTATTTAAAAGCTTTAAATAGAAATATTTAAGTAGGCTTTGTTCATATTCTTGCCCTCAAAGTTCTTCCAGATCCTATCCCAGTCTTTCCGGAATCGAAGTCCTTTCTAAAATTAAAAAAGAAAAAAACAGTCAAAAATCTTACTTGTAAGAAAGGACCGCATATGTTTCTTGCTGTTGAGGGACATAGTGTGAGTGTAACACTCAGGTGTGGAGAAAACACTTCACTCTGTAGTTCACTCTTTTTTTTTAGGTGGCTCTGGGGGAAAGTAGTTGTATTTCCAAATCCACCAAATTGAATTAATCTCTTAACAGCTGTGGAACCATTACTGATGTTATTTTGCTATCTTCACTTGCTGCCAAGTGTGTGTGTTTGTTTTACAATAATCAGTATCTGTTTACCTGTATGTAAATGTTCCATCATTTTTTCCCCTTAATGCCTCACCCATGAATGAAAGGCGAGGGAGGTATTATGACTCTTCTCTCTGCAACATACGTGAGGGTATTGAAGCCTCTCAGTGTAGATAACTCACCCAATATGCTTACCAAAGAAGCCAGTAAAAGATTATCTCTCCAAGAAGTCATTTTCCCCCCCCAAAAAATGTTCCTGTACAGCCTTGATATATACAGTTTGGAAGAACATGTCAGACATACATAAAATGAAGTTTTGGCCTTATATACAATAAGATTAGCCTGTTTATGAGAACAACTTCTTAGACTACATTGTAAAAGCAATCCACATACTGAAAGTTAAAACCCCAATTTCAATAATATAGGTAGTGATTCATAGTTGTATTAAAAAGTATTTTTTTAAATCCATATTATTAAATAAAGTCATTTCAACTCAAAGAGAAAAGTTTGAAAACCTGATTTAAGGAAAAAAAAATTTTTAAAAAACCAGTGGGCAAAGGATGTTGCTAAACAGTTTCGAAAAAGAAGCAGCATTAAACATACGGGTGTGAACTTTTCTCACAAGAAAACACAAGACTGTGCATACTAACCCTTCTGTGTGAAGATCTGTATATGGAATAGCAACAAAGTCAGAGTGACCATAAATCTATACTGATGACAGTCTGAATGCATGATTTATATTACATTTTAAATGGATTGAGATTTCTAAACATGACCATGATTTCTTTTGAGGAGAGCTTTATATTGTCTTTCTTTGAAATGGCATAAAATCTGTAGTAGGAGGCTGGATTGGAGGAATAAAATACATAATGATTTCAGTAACACCTGTGACTACACACTTCTCAAATATCTCCTACATATCATGAGATCCGTGGAATCTTGGGTCATAATGTTGAGTAAAATGCTCTCTTCTCCTCTCAAACTCCAGTAGGATCACATCAATTTCTAAACTGCTAGATTCAATAAGAATGGCTGTTCATTTGTGGGTTCTAGAGTGCGTTAGAAAGTGGCAGTTCATTGATCCTCACCAGAGTCTTACAAAGTAATTGTAGAGATGTATTACCCAAAGTAAAATGGAAAAGCATGTTTACTGAGGTCGCTAATTTAATGCACAGATCAGCCCTGAGAAGTGGAGACAGTGTCTTCTCTGTCATCTCCACCTAAAGGAGGGGAGGGAGAAATGTTAAGACGCTTGGCAATACATCTTCACTCTCCCTAAACTTTTCTGCCCAAGCCTTATTCAGCAACTTGAGTTCATTGCTACTTTTCAAATGTAGGAGCTAAGCTTCGTAGGTTGGGAAGTTAAAGGTCATGCCATTGGCACTCTGAAGCAGACTGTCTTTCGATAAGAGCTCTGGAGATTGGGACAGAGCCAACCATTCTGATGGCGCCCTGCTCTGATAAGCATTAGTGACCAATCACATAATACATAACTTCAAGAAACTAACCATGGTAATCATAAGAACACACTTTCTTTTATGAACTCATTTCCTCTATCCAGGTAGCAGTGAACTAATTTGTGTGTTTAATAGCTTCAGTGTGGATTCTTAGGAGAAGTTCAAGCTCACAGGACAAATACCTGATGCTAAATTAAAGCCTGCCTCTGCTTTGTAAAAAGACTAAATAGTTTAGACTGAGGGAAGTGTTAGCAGAATTCCAGCTTTTCTGTGGGATGATCCAAAAACAGCAAACAGAAGGCATTAAATTTCTTAACAGTCACAAGTGTGTACACGCACTTGAAGTCGTTCCTGTCACTAGGTTTATAGATATCAGTGTTAGCACATTTTGGTTTCCAGCCTAGCATGTTCCTTAGAGGACTATTTTTGTTGCATGCTAGGAAACAATAGTAGGGTCCTTTAAGATGGGAAGGTCTGTGCACTTCACCTCCCACTGATTCGGCTCTCGACTAAATATTTGTCTTCAGTCTGACTCGAGGACATTCGCCTTGACAGTGTGCCTTCCTATGTGACAGACATTCGGGGGATTAAGATCATGAGTTGTTTCTCTTGCTCTGTGCAGAAGCAGGTTGACACAGGTATTCTGGTGTGAAGCAGAGAATGCGAAATAAATATGATTTTTAGATTAAGACGAGGCATGGCTTAGTGGGTTAAGCAACACTTACCCTTGTGTCGGCCACGCATGCTTCTCATTCTATTAACTCTAAAAATGCAAACTTTAAAAAAAAAAGTGCGAGAAGTAGTTCATGACTTGCGTAAAGGCAACAGGGCTGAGAGAAATAAGTGGGTGTGTGAAGAAGTGAAGGGTCTTTGTTCACCGAGTGTGCTCCGAGCTGCCTTCCCTCTCACCAAAGGCTTGCTCACTGGAAGAGCACTGAACTCGGTACAGATTGACTTGGTGTATCATTCCCATCCATTCCTCAGTGTGACAATGGGCGGGAAATTAAATGGAGATCACGGCGTGTAACGAGTGTTTTTAAATTCCTTTTCAATCACAGCAAATTCTGTAAAGCTGGAAATGCAGAGTGATGAAGAGTGTGACAGGCAGCCCCTGAGCCGTGAGGATGAGATCAGGGGCCACGATGAGGGGAGCAGCCTAGAAGAACCCCTAATTGAGAGCAGCGAGGTGGCTGACAACAGGAAAGTCCAGGATCTTCAAGGCGAGGGAGGAATCCGGCTTCCGAATGGTAAACTGAAATGTGACGTCTGTGGCATGGTTTGCATTGGGCCCAATGTGCTTATGGTACATAAAAGGAGCCACACTGGTAAGCAGCTGAACGCGAACCTGATGACTGCCCGTGGCGTCTGATGTTGATATTACCTGACACCTGTTCTCTTTCCTTTTTATGCAGGGGTGGCAATGGGAAGTTACCTTTGCAGGATTCTGCTAGTAAGGGATTGCTGGGAAGCAGAAAGTAGCCTGGGTCGTGACTTCTAGCCTTCAAATCTGAATAGCATGTCAGAAAAAAAAAAGAAGTTTGGGATTCAGTTTCTACTGTTCCTAAGATAGCAATAATTTGAGGAGAGATCAAAAGGCATAGGAGAATTTCATTGGATGATTCAGTCGTTTAATATTTGTATACATACATATTTGACCATACCATGGGAGGTAACAAAGCTGCTAGGCTTATACTACAGAATTGAACTCACAGACATTTATATAGGGAACAACCATTTCTGCTTTAGTCAACTTCCTGGATTCTTTCTGGTTAGTCTTTGCCTATCAAAGATCTCTGGAGCAGACGGGTACCTTCTCTAGTTCAAGGATGGAAAATTGTGGATTTAGGCAGGGGAGAAGCCTGTGGGTAATTTCATATAAGGGTTTGAGGCAAAGTGAGGAATGGGTGTTACAGAGACATATGCAGAATTTTAGACAGAAGGAAGGAGAAAAGGAAATCGGACAGTGAGGGAAGGATAGAAGGAAGGGAAAAAAGCATCACAATAAAATTGCGTGTGTATGTTTTAAAGAATAACGTTAATATGTTAATCATTTGAAAATTTAAACGTTTAACAGGACACAGCAGCAGACACCAGTGACCCCATAGTGTTTGGCAAGTGGAGGCAGGTAGATCAGAATCCAAGGTCATCCTGACTTACATAAAATTTGAGGCCAGCCAGTGCTACATTGAGTCTTCCGTAAACCACACAACAAAAATTTTCAAGCTGGGTATGGTGACACACACTTTTAGTCCCAGCACTTAGGAGGCAGAGGCAGGAGGATCTTTGTAAGTTCAAGTCCAGTCTGGTCTACAAAGTGAGTTCCAGGCTAACCAACGCTACACAGTGAGGCCCTTTTGTAACAAAGAAAGAGTTACAGAAATTTATCTTTAAATAAAGCATGGTATTGTTTTCTGACAAAATACTTAAAATTAATATTCTCCATTTAAAATGATTTTGTTTTGAAAAGAGGAGAAATCATGTGAAATTTTTATTTTTAAATTTGACTTCAAAATCATCAACTTAAAAATGTATCCTAAAATGTGGTCTATAAACAATCATTTATTCTTTTGGACCTCTCATGACATGCTGGAGAAAAATCAAGTGGTCTGCCATGCATTCATTTCTAGAAAAAGTCAAAAGTGGAGGTGGAACCATGGTACTCTTGACTCCAAGATTAGTTTAGTGTGAACACACACAGATGGGCTACTACTGTTCAACAACCCACTATTTCCAAGTGTGAGAATCGGTGAAAGTCACATTTTCACATTCAGATTACTGGAGTCCATTCATCTACTTCCCGGGTTATATATTTTTCTAACCACAGCAATTAGTATCCTTGCTTTTTGTTTTGTTATGAATATTCTTTTTAATGAATGTGGTATTTTAAACTGTTTATATCACCAATGAATTTTTTCTTTAATATTTTAAATTTCTTTGGGAAAGTTAGTAAGAAAAAAAAGGGAGGGCACTATAAAACTAGTCTATTCTTATTAATGCTCATGAAATAATACTGCCTTGGAAAATACTACAAAGCATTTATTATTTTAGAGTGTGTGTCCTGAAGAACATAAAACATTCATTTAAATTAGTATTATTCTTTGTTTGGAATATTAAAACAGCTCACTTACTTTGCAGTTGAATTTTATTTACTGATAATTTTAAGGCTGGGGTTTATACAAAATACTAGTTTGGGAAGATTTTGAATAAATCATGCTTTTTTGTAAAGAAAATTCAAAGAACATGAGAACCCTTGCTTGAAGACTTTAGTTTGCATTTTACTGTATCTGTTGTAAAATTCACTGATTTTTAAATAAAATAATTGAACGCCTACTCTTCCCTCCACTTCATATTTGCTAAAAATGTGGAGTGTAATTATTTCACATTACTGAAAATGAGGTAATTGGTATAAGGCTTGATTTGTGGATCTTGTAGGTCCTAAAATATGAGACTCACTAGTAAGGGCAAGGAAAATAAGCTAAGCAACTATTTAAAGTTCACTCAACAGCACAAACTCCCTTGCCTTACTGAACTATTTTGAAAACTAGAAATCCTTCAGATATGAGAGACTTTTGTTCATCTCAAGAAATACTCACAGAGAAGCCTAGGGTACAGTGACATTCTGTTAGGTGTGGGCTCTTAAATTAGGGATTAATTATACATGTCTGATCACTTAATGGATCCCAGTTGATTGTCATATTTCCAATACCACTGTAATACTGTTTGGTAACAGGCTTATTTGTATTTCTTTAAATTAAATATAGAATGGTGCCTTAGTTAGTGTTTTATTGCTGTGAAGAGGCACCATGACCAAAGCAACTCTTATAAAGAAAAACATTTCATTGGGACTGGCTCACAGTTTCAGAGGTTTAGTCCATTATCATTATAGTGAGAATCATGGCAGCATGCTAGATAGGGAACCGAGAGTTCTACATCTTGATCTGAAGGCAGCCGGAGACTGCCACATTAGACCTAGCTTGGGCATCTAAGTCCTTACTGTCTGCCCCCACAGTGACACATTTTCTCCAACAAGGCCATACCTAGGAGTAGTGGTATTCCCTATGGGCCAAGCATTAAAATGTATGAGTCTGTGGGGACCATTCCTATCCAAAACATCACAGAACGTATTATCACAATCCCGTTGTTTTCTATATACTATTAGGAACTACTGTCTTCAATTTATAGCTTCCCACTTTTCAAAAAGTTATCTGTAGCTAAACAAACGCCACCATCTTAAATCCTTTGGAAGGTCTTTGGGAAGAATTTTTTGAATGCTTTTAGCTCTTAAATTATCCAATATATAGTTGACTGTGAATAAAACAATATGAACCCATCCAATTTCCTCTAATTACATGGGGCATTAGATCTAAGGCACCTTTCTTTTTTCTCTTAGTACTCTACTAAAGGCCAGTTCTAGTGTCTTTTAATGGTTTGCTGTTGCCTCTCTGCCATTGCTATGTTAGAAAGCAATCAGGAAATATTTTCATCAGATACTCCAGGAATTCTTCACTGGGAATTCAAGGTTGAGAAAAAAAGATAGAGGTAGTAACTCAATTGATGTGAAATGAATGCACGAGAAAATTATAAATATTGATCCTCCTTACCTTTGCTCTCCATTGAGATATAGCTCTCTTTTTCTTTGACTAAACACCCAGCATCCTGTTCTGTGCACAAAACATTTTTCCAGCGATTTTGCCCCCAAGGTTCTCTAACATTTCTTGTTGGTTTTACAACTCAACGCAGGAGCAAATTCTTGTTTTTGAGTCACAAAAGCTTATAATTTATATTTTATTTAAATGCTCAAACACATGTTAAATGTGTATAAAATTATGTAGATTATTGAAATGCCATTTCTCCACAATAAAAATGATGTGTAAACTAATTCAGGTGATCAGTACATTGGTGGGCTGGCATTTAAAGAACAATACCAACCTAGCATAATGGAGCACTCCTGTAGTCCTGGGAAGCAGAAGCAGGAAAGACCAGGAGTTTAAGGCCAGTCTCTGTTACAGAACAAGTTCAAGGCCAGCCTGAGCTTCCTGAGATCTTGCATCTAGAAGCCAGGAACCACAAACAAAGCCCACATTCAGCTTTGAATGGACTTGAAGAATTCCATGCACACACCTCAGTTAAATGTCTTTATTGTTGGTCCAGTTTCCTCACCCACCACTGGGAGGATGACTACTCACAAATGCAGTTACCTATTTTGTTTTTTTATTGGATTGCTCTGTAGTATTAGAAATATAAGGAAGAAATCTTTGGGGATGTAAAAACATTTGTTTCCATCTGTATATAAAGAACATAATACTTCATATAAAATATAAACTCACTCAAAAAGAGCCATCTGATTCTTCATTTGGTTTAAAGAACAAAATAAAATAATTCAAATATATTGTTTAAACTTCTCATGACATTATACAATTGTTTTGCCTTTATTTAGAGAAAAGGTAGATAACTTGGGTTTTTTTTTTTTTTTCTTTTTTTTCTTTTTTTTTGTGGTGGTGGTTGTTGTTTTTGTTGATTTTACCTAAATCCAAGTTAATTATATCTATATTTCCACAATGTCTAATTGGGAAATTTCCCACAACATTAAATATCAGGATCCTGATATTTTACAAAAATTTTAAATTGAGCTGATTTAATTTTTATTTTTCCTAAATAACCATGAACACACACGCGCGCACACATACACACACACACACACACACACACACACACACACACACACACACACACGCACTGTCTTGGAGTATTCCTGAAATTTAATTATGTATACAAAGTTAATCTGGTTCATCCTCTTCTCCAACAGTGGTGTCATTGATACTGTAACTCTAATTGCAGTTTCAGTGTTGAATAAAGTTGATCACAGCGTGCTGTCAGAATGCAAGTTAGTTCATTATAATCAAGGCAGGAAGCATAGTTAAGCAGATTTCATATTAAAATGACAACTTTCAAATAGAAAACACTGACAGAGCCTTCATGGTGTCTCACATTTCCCATGTAGGTGTGTCTGAAATTGGAGCACCTTGCTGTGAGAGCCTTTTCTGTCATCAGGAAGGGACTGCTCCTTAAACCACATCTTGTCTTGTTCTTTACAGCTCATGCCTGTGAACACACTGAGACCTCCATATCTCTGAGGTTTTCTTAGTAAAAAGTTTCAAAGATATCTGAATAATTTTGTAAATGCAAATACTAACTGACCCCATCACTAGGATCATAAAACTTGATTAGATTAGCTTAAAGCTAGTTTAAAAACAAAACTTTTTAAAAGGAGGTTCCCTTGGTATTATTTCCTTTTTAGACTAGCATTATGTGAAATACTGAATTAGCTACTTTAGTGTATGGATTGAAACTATCAGTTCAAAGATTATAAGTGTTTTAAAGGTGGTAGATCAACTTGCTGTAAAAGCAAACATGATTGCAAATTTTGTTTTCAACAGAGCTGCTAATTTAATTTCTCTTCAACATGATTTTATGTCCCAATTTGTCCCTTTCGTAGGAAAAGTTTAAGAGTCTAAGACCTGACCAGAACAGTGAAAGAGAAAAGTACAATTTATCTTAGCTTTTTCTGTTTTTTACAAAGATACTTCGTTGAAGCTCCTGTCTTTCCTTTTAATAAAATTCCACGTCAGGGTGAAGAATAGGTAATTATGATTCTAAGTTGCACTCTGTTATTTCCTTGTAGAAAAAAAAAAGGAATCAAAGCTATGTTGTAAATGTGTACAAAATTTAAAAGGATCTCAAAAACTTAGGTTTAAAAGCCAACCATAGCAGCATACACCCATAAACAATCAGATAGACACTCTTACACTTGGAGACTGTATGTTCAAGGACACTAAACCTACACAGCAAGATTCAACAAACAAAACAGAACATGTGATCGGAATTAGATTTTTAAGGCAGGGTCTCACTATGTAGACCTGACTGGCCTTGAACTCTTGGAGATCCCTCAGGCTCTGCCGTCCAAATGCTGGGGTTAAAAACATGTGCCGCCACTCCCAGCCGGACTTAGATTCCAAAACTGAGCTGTAAGTTTCTTTGAGGTGTTTTAGACTTAAGCATATCAAACTAGTTAAATACAATTTAGTCTAAGTTAACTTTAAGATGATGATTTTTCTACAGTTTTATCTTTTTTAGGATCTTTTTTAGCTTAGCTCTAACAGCTCCATATTTTAAGGGGTGTGGGAGGAGGAAGCCCTATACATAAGCTTTTTAGTTTATACATCATTTCTAAAAGAAAACGTGCTGTAGAATCCTGTATTTGCTTGATCTTACCTGGTTTTCAGTTCTGTAGGTTTTATAACAAAACCATGACAGACTTGCAGGGGCTGCTAACAAGTGAGCACAGCTTAGCTGGTTTGCTCCCTAGCTTTCTGTAATGGAGGAACCTTAAGCTTCCATTATGTAAAAGGCCAAATATATTCTGAGGTACACCTCACTGATCATATAAAAATCCGTGAACATGGCAACAAATTCGACCTGTCATGTAACAAGTGCTGGAAAGGATCCTGTCCACTCCAAGGGAGTATCTAACTTGTTTCTCTCTAGAATTTGAGCTTTAGGATGGGATTTTGTGCTGTATGTTCCTATGTCGGTTTATCATTAATTTCATTTATGCTTAGCAGCAGGCAGATAAAGAACAAACGTACTTTCTTCATGATTTTTTTGTTTTGTTTTGTTTTTGATCTTGATGGTTTTACTGACTTCTTGCCTACGTGGATTTTTTTTTATAACCTTTGATCACTTGAGTGACTGTCAGTTGAGGGCAACAGACACAGCTCTGGAAGACTTATACATTGTTTCTATCTGTTTGGGGCCTTCTTGCTGACCAGATTCTGTCCTCACTGACAGTATTATCAGATACTTTGCTCTTCTGGCTTTTCCTTCCTAAATTTATATGGACACTTCCTACGTGTTAACATGACTGTGAGGACTGTACTACCTCAAAAGCATAGTCTGTCGCATGGTGACAGCTGTTCCGCCACTGTCTCGTGCTCTTATTACTACTCCCAGTCAATGCCAGGACCCTTGTCATGTTTATATTAAAGGAGGAAATGACCTGAAGTTTGAAAAGTTAGTATTAGCAGAGAAGGTCTTCTAGGAGAGGGAGGGTTTCATGGTACATGGAAGATGATCACTGCGAACCTGGGGGAACTGTGTGTGATGAACTGTGGAGAGAAATCATTCCCTTACGATAACCAGCTTGGTCTTTCCCACTCTACAGGTGAGCGGCCCTTCCACTGTAACCAGTGCGGAGCGTCCTTTACCCAGAAGGGCAACCTTCTGAGGCACATAAAGTTACACTCTGGAGAGAAGCCGTTCAAATGTCCTTTTTGTAGCTATGCTTGTAGAAGAAGGGACGCACTCACAGGACATCTCAGGACCCACTCTGGTAAGTGGCACCAAGTCAAAGCTGAAGTCCAGAAAGTATGGCAGCTTTATATTAAATAACGTGTAACTTTGTCAGGGATTGCCTAGTGTAGGTAGCATCTGGAGGAAGAACATGGGTCTTCATAGAGCAACGAAAGTGGCACTGCCGCTGAGTGTCTTTAATAGAACGTTATTTTCTTCGGCCTTTAAGTTTCAGAATTAAGAACACAGCAATTGTGTTAAATCTAGGGTTACTGGAGCCTAGTGAATGCCATTCTTACTTTCTGAAGTTTCCAGAAAACGTGAAAGCTGTGAAACTTCTAAACCAAGTCAATCGTGCTCGGGCTTAGATCTCAGTGAGAAATCAAATATTGTTCTATTTAAACATGAAAGCACTATACTCATCAGAAAACTGGCTGTCGGTGGAATTTATATTTCATTTTTAACTCTCCTTGTTTTGCTAGCTTTCCACCTGTGGTCTTTGGGAAAGGTCTGAACATTTTATCTGCTCCATAAATGATTTCATGATGAAGAGTCTTTAATGTGCTAAAAAAATACTAGGGTAGCCCAATGTAAATGAGGAAGAAGCATCAGAAACCTGGATGAATCTCAGTTGATTTGAGCATGAGTTGCCATTGCTGAGATAGTAACGGTAGAAAATTACAAGAAAATGTTCTGTGTGTGCTTTCTTTATGAGGACATGTTAAGTTTTAGTTTTAATACGAATATCTGAGAAGGTGATATTCTCATGTTTTGTCATCTTGCTGGGGAATGTGTGGGAATGCTGGCACATATTAGTCCCCTCACATCTGTGTGCTGTCCTTTAGGCTGAACTCAATCTTTTAAGATAAATATGAATTATAAAAAGGAATATAAAATTTGGGACAGTCATGGAAGCCAAATTAATGTGCATGTGAAAACAAAATATTCTAAGAATGTATTTTGCTTTCTGAAAAATCACTCACTTGTCATATTTTTAAAAAAAATATGCTACTCTAGTTATCACCTACAATGGCATATTTTACTATGAAAATATAGGTCGAGGCATGTATTTAAGAGATAGGGGTATTCTTTTTAGCTTCCTATATACTCTGTCATTTAATTTTACTGATTGAGGACTATGAACCTCAGAAGAATTCATGAGTCGTTTGGCCTTGGCTCCATACAATAATTGTAAACATCTTAACTCTTCTATTCTCAGACTCATATATAAAGGATATCTTAGGCCATGTGCTGCATTCATCCAACACACTGAGCCACACCTTCCCGTGGCAGCCACACAGGGAGCCTTCCCAGTGACGGGCCATTTTACCACTCCACTCAGCCAGCTGACTATGGATGACGAAATATGGGGAATGTGAATGGATTCTATAAGTCTGAGTTCATTATATTTCTTCCCATTTGCTGGAGGCAGTGTGGTTAGGGATATCACTGGCCGAACATTTTGCTAAATCCACTCAGGAAGTAGTGTGGGGAGGAATGGCAAGCCCTTTATAAGCATCTTTCAGTTCCCGAGAGGATAAATCTACCCCTTGTCCATGTTGTAAGGAGTCTGGTATAACCAACATGATACTACTGGGGGGGGGGGGTATCGGGGACTCAGCATTGGAAAACTCGGAGCTCAGCAGTGGTAGCACCTGTGTTAGTTACCAGGGAGTACATGTAGTGAATCCATAGCGTTAATGCTTGCTTCTAGTAGCATTTCAAACTGGGTCCACTGAGGACACACTAGGGAAGTAAGCTAAGTACTTTGATGGATGTTTCTACTATGCCTTACTTTGTCCATATTATTTGGAGCGTTCTCCATAGTGGATTTGTTTATGACGTGTAGGATGTCATATTATCGTATTTTGTTTCAATTCCGAGGGTTAATTCTGTATCTCTCTCCCTAGACCTGTATCACCAGTCTTGTGTTTTGATGGCCCAATGGCCAGGCGATAAGTCATTTCCTTAGGCTATCTCTTCTTCTGTGCACAGTATCCAACCAAAAGGACCTAGTGAAATTTGGGCAGCAGAGGAGTCTCTTTTCCACTCTGTCAAGACTGGCTTCTCAAAAGTGGATGGGAAACACAAGTGTCATAGCCAGCAGCAAGTGCTATACAATTCATTTATAAACGAGATCCACATTCCTTCTCTATTAGCTTCATTGATAACATGCCACAAGGTGATTGATGTAGGTTAGAGGGGACAGATTGTATAGCAACAGTTACCATGGACACCCGAACCACTTGCTCATGAAGCATCTTTTGTTCTCCAACTACGTGGTCCAAGTTCATTGAACAGTGAAATACCATCAAATTATATCCATCTTTGGTTACGATATGATTTATCAGACAATACCTAGTTCATAAGGCGTGATTTGAACTAGAATAATTAGCATTACTAACAAATTAAGAGTGGTTTTTAAAATACAGATTAGCTGTTGCTCAAAGAACTTTATAACAAAACTATTAGAGCTTGTCAACCTGAACCTTACCCGGCATGGATGCCATCTAACCCCTCTTCTCCCCAGCGATTTTTCCAGAAGACATCTTGTGTGCTGGAACTTAAAAAGCCAAGACTGTATAGTTTTTACTATGAGAGTCTATTGTAGGACCCCTTTTTTTCTCCAGCCTCCCCTCAAAACTAACAGCCTAGCTTACTTAGGACACGAGAAAGCAGCAAATTCATTTGCAGAATCTGCCGCTTCCGGTATCAGGAGACAGCCAAGAACTGTAAAGCTGCAGGTAACAGAAATCTGTCACAAGGCACAGAAGTTCTGTTTCAGTCAGTTTGGACCACTGGGCTCACAATAGTTCACCAGTGCAAAGTGTCTTTAGGCTCTAGAGGAGTTTATCCAGGGTCCTCTAGTGCTTATCTTAGGACTCATCATGGATCTTTGCCTCATCCTAGTCACCAAGTCCAACTGCCACAGCGTCGTGCACACTAGGCAAGGTAAACGTGTGAAAGTATGCTGCCCCAGCAGTGAGAGGACACCCTGCTTCTCAGTAGCTTTGTTGATATGAGCTGTTTTACAAAGAAACCAAGTTGGCTCCACACCTGTGGGCAGTGGCTATGGCAAAGACTTTAGTAAGAATGACTTGGGGTTTGGGTGTGATGATGTGATTAAGTCCACGCTTAGTCCACAGACCCACTGTGTGTTGGTTTACCCTACAACACAATTTAATAGGTATATGACATGCTTTTCTACTGACACTCTTTCCATTTTTTAATAGGTTCCCCAGAAATCTTATATTCACAGATGCATGGTTTTTTCCTCGTCAGTTCCCCATGACCAAGAATTAGTAGTTTGGGCATTGCTCATTTTATACCTCAGTGTAATTCCACAAACCTACACATCAGACTTTGGGAGTGGTCCACAACCTTCTTTGCTCTATGTTTAAGTAAACCATGGTCCTTTAGAGCAGATAAACGCTCTCCGATTCCACCTTTGGTGTTCTGGAGCACTGAAGGCTTTTCTTTTGTCTTTTTGTCCCTTAGACGCCCTTGTCCCAAAGATCTACTCTCTCCACCCATTCCGATACATGTATAAGCATGTAGATGCCAGTTTCCTAGCCACACTTCATGGTCTGCTTCCAGCAGTAACAGAAAATCCGATTTCTATTCTAACTGATTGTACAGCTGTAGGTCACATCTCCACCCTCACTCTTGCTGTGCTCTGCAGACCCTAACTGTAAACAATGCAGCACTCAAGGGAGACCTTTAAAGTGCATTCCTTTGTAAGACAATGCTTAGACCTAAGGGAAAATAATACAATGAATGCTACACCAAGACATTGAAGGAACTGTTGCTGGGTGCCATACCTGCCAGGAGCCTGAAGGGCAAGTGACCAAGAAAGTGACCTAAGAAACAAGGACTGGGGCGCTGACCTGGAGTGGAGGAAAACAGTCCTTGCCAACGTGTGACAGGACACATACAATCTGCCTCTCCACCTTCCTGTGTCCTCACCAAATGTAACCAAAAGTGAGGGCACAGAAGCCTTTTGGAAAAGTAGAATTGAGCTCTTTGCAGAAACAGCTCCGAGCAAAGAAGCTGGGGAAATGGCCATGGGAACTAAAGAGATGAACTAATACTTAAAACCTCGTGCTTACAGTGACTTTGCATCTAACTTCTGTTTTGATAGACAGTATTCTTGAAAGGAAAGACTTTTACTGTCCTCCTCTCTGGTAACAACTTCCCGTTGTTCTACTGAATTTAATAATCATGTTGAATATCAGCACCATAGATCTGCTTCCTGTGTTATAGATTTGAAACTTTTATATATTGACTTCATTTCGTAGTTGGTAGCAGTGGGCCCAGTACTGGTAAGCATCGTATATTCCTGTCACAAATATTCTAGTTTAAGGAAGGAAACACTTAAAAATGGTCTGGAATACATAGAGTGAGTAGCATATGTATAAAGGTGTATCTGCAAAGTCTTGTATGATGACTGTATAACATTCTTCTCAATGTGCTGTTCACATATTTTAAAGGACACAGCATACCCATGCGTTAAGCATTGGCTCAATAGCGCGGACTTATAAGTAACACCTAGCGTTTATGGGCACTCATGCTGCAGACCTGTAGTAGGCACTCTATAAACTAACTAATTAAAGGGCTTTGTTCTCAGATTAGGAGGTGATATTAATAACAGCAAGTCTAGTAATGAGGAAAATGCTTTTAATGGAAAGTTTTTAAAAAGTTTTAATACTTTGCATTAAAATATATAAATATATTAGGTGTGTGCTTACTGTTGCATCTTGAGGTATAAAGCCAGTTCCGTTTCTTTTAGAGTGGGGCTTAGGGTTAGTTTTTTTTTAACCTGAACTACACCCCAATGCCTCATCTATAATTATATTTTTCCAGGTTTTTAAAGGGTTTAAAAATCTTTGTGAAGCAATCAGACCTCTGTTTAATTTTTGATGACTTTTCAGTAGCCGTTCGATTTGCTAACAATATTTTTATCAGGCCATCTTTTGAATCTTTTCAAAGTGGTGAAGATCACTCTAACAAAAATCTTTCTTTTGGTAATGATTGGGAATTGAATATGTGAGGATTATCTGATAAAAAATGACGCCATATAGCTGGCATAGGTAAGTTAGACTGCTTACCTTCAACTCTTCCTCATCTTTAACATCCCTAACTCTTGGGGGGGACATGAAGGTTATGGGACTGAGATGATGCTGATGTCATGGCAGGGATGTCAGTGAAGAGCCTCGGGGGCTGAGCCTCATATCAACCTTGCTCGAGACAGGGTCTCTCTTCTGTCCCTCAGAGCTGCATGTCCCAGGCCAGCCAGCCAACTCAGCAGTCAGCCTGCATCTCACTGATGGCGCATTAGGGTTAAAATGTGCAGAACCACGCCAGTCTTAGATTCTGAGGACTTGGGTCCTAACGATCGCACAAGCACTTCAGCTGTTGTGCCTTCTTCTCGCCGGTGCCCATATTTAACTCTAGGATAGTAACATTCGAGTTACTTGTCACTCTGTCGACAGAGAAACTCAAGAGACAGCAATGGGTATTTTGCTAAGAGATACATCTCGCTGTTATTTTGATAGTGCAGGGGAAGAGGCTGAGGCAGAAAGAGAATTCACACCAAGGCTGTCGAACTCCAAAGTGTGTGCCTTTTACTCCTATGTGACATATGGAACTGCCCAGTGCAATGCTGTTAAGTTGCTTTCTATGACAAAGGAAAGAAAGTAAGTTTTTAGTTTTTCCAGTTTGTTTGAACTATTAAAGTGATCATGAAGAAAAGATTAAACAAAGATTTCTACAGTGCCTGTCTTGATTCTCGCACCCCACCCCCATCCCTGGTTCCCTGTAAGAGGGAAAACTTACTCCTAGAAATTCAAATGCTCCAACTAGAATGAAAGAAAGGGTGAGGTAGCTCCATAGTTAAAAGCACTTGTTGCTTTTCTGGAGGACCCAAGTTCAAATCTGTAGTCCTAGCCCTAGGGGATCAACCCGATCTTAATGTCCTCTGAGGGCACTGTGTGTACACAGAGCACAGACATGCATGTAGGCAAAACACACATATGCATAATTTCTTTTCAACAAAAGAGAAAGATAAAAAAGAGAAGGGAACAAAGAAGAATGAGCATGCAGTATCCATTAGGTAAAGATCAAGGACAGGTTTCCTGTGCATTGGGAAATGAACTACACTTTGAAAAATATGTTCCAGATTTACATTATATGAAGTTGGAGAAGAATTAAACATGCTGGACCAGTCCTATGCTCTTGCTCACAAGAAATCTTGAGATTTATCATATTTTTATATAAATACCGTATGTTTATGTATATATACATATATATGTGTGTGTGTATGTATATATAACTATATTGTAGCATGATTTTATTTGATGTAATATTAAGTCAGAAGCCAATACTTCCTACTTCAAAAACACTTTGTATTACTTTTGTGCTTAGATTTTCAATTTAACAAATTATTATAACTTTTTTGTAGATACTAAACAGCATGTTAACTATTTTATATTTTGTCCTTTTAAGTATCACAGTCAGTAATTTATATAACAGTTAAATACTTATCAAATAAAATATCTAACACACCTTTTATTTTTAAAACTATTGTAAGAACTGGAACTGTATATGTATTTTTATAATTAATACATAGATATTCTTTTATATAGACCCACACATAGATGCACATGTAGTCTCAATTTAAAATAAATATAGAAATAAGTAAATAAGAGGAAAGGGAAATGCGAGAATTCTTTTAAATAAATAATAAGCGTGTGTGTGTGTGTGTGTGTGTGTTTCCAAAACATATTTTATAGGTTATAAAGTGAAAAAATAGTAAGAATTCCCTGACAGGGTTGTTAGTATTTTGTGCTATATGAAAAATTTAGTACTGGAGATGTACAGATAGATCAGTGGTTAAAGGCACTGGCTGTTCTTGCAGAGGACCTAGGTTCAGTTCCCATCACCCACATGGTAGTTACCAACTGTCTACAACTCCAGTTTTAGGAGATTCAAAGCCCTATCCTGTTCTTTGTGAGCAAAGAGGGTACACTGTGCATAAAATAAGTGTAGGCAAGATATTCATTTATATAAAATAAAATTTAAAAATTACCTCTGACCTTGTACTAGTGATAGATTTTTATTACTAGGAGAGAGTGTTAAAACCATGGGATCATTTCAAAACATTTGAAGAGAAGACTGTTAGTGCTCGAGGAAATTTAGTTACTGTCTAGTGAAATCTAAATACAAACCAAAATATTCCTTGACATGCCATTAGGTCAGGGACTGAGTTTAGGTTCAAACATATGTGTGAGTAAGAAATTAAAAAGCAGATCAGCAAAGGCATTATTCTAATTCAGGGGTCGACCCTCATTTTAATAATGAAATCAACTCATGTCTGCAGCAACTCTTTTTCATTAAATTCTAAGTCAAATATTGACATGCACTTTAAAATTGTTTAGCACATCATTCTCCTTTTACATGTCTCTTAAAAGAAATGCATTGTAGAGCTTCTTGGCCTTATATACCCTCCTCATAGCCCTACCCTGACTACAGCAATGGGGAGGAACTTCCAGTGTTAAAGTCACATGACTTCAGGCAAACAAGCCTGAATAAATACTGAATTTATTTCTAAATACTCTAAAAATGTTGGAGGGTTTTTTTTTTACAATGCTTTATGACCTCCCAATATTTGACATTTTTTAGCTCAAGAAATGCGTTATTTATGTCTAATTGTCGGTTCAAAGCAATTTTGTCCTATAAAAGGGAATCAGACCAGATGTGCCACATAAATGCCCATCTGTTAAAACATCTTCATCCCTATTGTACATCTGAAAAAGTTTCAAAAAGTTTCAAAGAAGAACTGTCTTGATTACTTACGTCCTTGTTATTTTAAGGGCTATGTGTTACACGCACACACACACACACACACACACACACACACACACACAGAGAGAGAGAGAGAGAGAGAGAGAGAGAGAGAGAGATCATTAGCAGAAGCTTATGTTTTTTTCAATGATTAAACCCAATGATTTAAATAAAATAAATTTAAAAAAGCAAATAATGCAATGATTGTTTAAACTAATTTTCCAGTAAAAACTATCTTATTTATACAAGTTGTGTATTTCCATCTTTCTTATGAGAAGTCCCTCTGGAATTAAATCTTATGACTTATACTTCCTTTGAATATATTTGCACATTTTCATCTTTTGGACTGGTAAAGGAATCCATTGGATTTTAAAAGGCCTAGGCCTCTTGCCCTCAGAGAACTGGATCAAACATTTGGCCCTTTTCACTTAACAGTCCTCAAAGTCTCTGAGGTATCATCTGGCTTGGATGGAAAGGTCCCACCTTTGTCTGTATTGCTAAAAATACAATCTTGGTTGCTCTAGTTAAAAATCTCATACCAAACAATGTATTGACTATGTCAAACACAATTCGTTCTGTTTCTCTCTCTTCTGTGTGTCTGTGTGTCTGTGTGTGTTTGTGTGTGTGTGAGAGAGAGAGAGGTCACTGATTAGGACAGACTGGCCAGGCAGCTTTTCCCAGGGATCCACTTGTTTCTGCAGTCACACCCATCACCAGCACTGTGCTTACAATATGCTGGCTTATTGCATGGGTCCTGGTGTCCTGAGCTCAGATCCTAATGCCCTTGAGTTGTCAACTAGGCCAGTGTTTTAGCCTGAATACAACTTCATTCTATAAGGCATCGATCCAGTGGTCAACATGATAATCACATTAGATTATCATAAACTCATATGTATGGTGACAGCATGTTTTCAGGGTAGTATAAATTGTCCTGCAGGTTTCCTATGACAGAGCACTGTTTGAAAGTGATCATAGGCCAGCACCTGGCTGATTTTCTAGGTCATCTCCCAAGTGTGAACTTCCCGCCTCCTCGCCCCCTCCTTTCCTTGGTGAGGAAGGTTGGTAGAAGTGGGTTACACTGAGAATCACACAAACAGTATGAGTTGCACACACACTTTCCATAACCGTGGAGTGCGGAGTCCATCCCACCCGCATAATGACACCCCAGTGCCTTTGCCCGCCGCACGGTGGAGAGGGTGTGCGATTCAGTTGCTCTTCTCTGACACAAGGCTGTGACCACCACATAAAAGCCACTTTGGGTCCCCAACAGCTGGTGTGACAATCTGTCAGAGTCAACCAAATCAAACTCCTCTTTTCCCACCTATGGTAATAACCATAACTTACCTACCTCACCTCATACTTCTTTATCAGCACATGCAACCCTGTCTTACAGGTAGAAGTGGTTATGCCGCTTTGAACCTTCCTGTACATTTCCAGAAAAAGACATACTCATCAGAAGTTTCTTCAGTGGTGCATTTTACTCTCATGAAGCTATTTCTGTTTTATTTTAGTGTAGACACATTTGTTAAAGCACCTTGGATCCATTTTTCTCTCTTCCATTCTCTGGTCTCTTGCGCTCTAGAGAAACCAGAAGGACTCATGGGCCACTTTGCTATTGTTCTGAATACTCTGTAGATACTGATCTGGTTCCAGAGATTACTAGTCCTTTTGAGCTTCTGTGCATGCTAGCATGGACACTCTTAGCCCCAACTAGTTACCCTTTCCCACTTTCCCAGCAATACCGAGTCCTCATGCTCGAAGATCGAACAGAAGTAAAGAGGCTCCACACCAGTCTCAGCTCATGAAACACCATAGTGGGGCTGATTATTTGTGACTGTTGATTGATTGGTTGATTGATTTTTGTCAGCTAACTGCCAGTCTTTATGTTCCTTACTTGAACATAGTAGTCAAACATATAGTCTCCATCTATAGCCAGTTCTATCTTGGGTGAAAAATGAAGTAAAAAACCACATAGCATAAAGGTCTTTCTCACTATGTAAATGTTCAGAATGTGACTAAAATTTTATTCACAGCGTAAATCATCAGTCAGTGGTGATCATAGAGGAATCATACAGAATCTGTCATAAGACTAATACTCAAAGGTACACACACACACACACACACACACACACACACACACACACACACACACGAGTTTACTCTACATAATGACTTAAATGAAATCAACTTACCTGCTTTCCTACAAATGCTTTCTGGATGCCCGTGTTTCTGTAGTGTAATGCTTTCTTGTAGAGTCAATTATTGTAGTACTTCAGCATGAGACAAGAAAGAACGGTTTAAGAACAGAGATCACATAAGCCATGGATTCAGCTCAGTTGCTAGAGTGTAAGAGTTCTGGAGCCCATATAAAAAGTTAGGTATGGTAGCAGAAATATCCCTGGGGCTCATTGCGCATTCTATCCTGATCAGTGAGTTCTGCATCCCAGTGGGAGACCCTGTCCTAACAGACACAGTGGAGTGCTCCTAAGGAGCATTATGTGAGGTTGTGCCCTGGATTCTGAGAGTACATGTGCACACACTGTGCTCATATGAAGAAAAATAGAAGTTGCATAAAAGGGAAATTTATATGATTGGATTATTTATTCATTTAGAAAGTTCTTAATTGAATGTCCTATCTTTGTTCCTTCCATGCACGTTTCATATATGTATAATAATGAAAAGCATCAGCTCTATTGCCTTCTTTCTTAGATCTTACTAGAGCCCTCCCTGCTGTTACAGTCTTTTGATGCTGTATCTCTAGCTCTTTGTCTCACCCTCATGAGTCAGTGAAGGAATGTATACTATAACTCTGGTGAAAATATGTACATCCCTCTAAATTCCTTACGGTTAATATAGTAGGATATTTTGACGCTTTACATGTGTCTATTTTAAACAGCTGTAACATTTAGGATATTTAAAGTTATGTATCTATGGCTTAAGTAACTCATTGGGAAGTCAAAAATAAACAATGAAATAAGATATTTTATGTAATAATGAGGAATGCAAATATCATAGTTCCTACAGCAATTTACAGTGTGCAGTTCCATCCGTTTTACTTCCTGATTTAGGCATTCAGTGCGAGGAATTTGGGGAATGTTGTCACCTGAACGAAGAGATATAAAAGCAGATATCAAAAATTTAGACTTGACTGCAAATAATCTTATGTGAGTCTGCTTTTATTGAGTTATGTCATTTCTTCACATTGGAAAAAAAAAGTAGATATGTTCTTTATCTTCCAGAAGTCTGTGATTTGTTTAGTTTCCAAGGCTCCACTCAGGGTTGTTTGGTTTTGTGTCCCAGTTTGTACTGCTCTCTTCTTATTTTTGTGCTTTGGGTCTTGGCTTTGTGTGGTGGTGCTGGCAATTGGACCTAGGGTCTCATGCATGTGGAGCTGTTGGTCCACCTCTGAATCATACCCCAGCACATCTCTCAGCTGCTCTTGGAGCTGTGATGTCCCCTACTGGTTATGTCTTTTGTAAGGCTTTTAGCTGAATTTGGAAGATGCCATTATGAACATTATTGCCATAGAAATGCTGGAATGATAGAGTTAGCTTTTTTAATGCGGGGACATTGCCTGCCTTGTCACTCGTCATATTCACCATGCATAAAAGATGCACATAACACACACTGATGGACAGATGAAGGAAACATAATTCCTAAGCCTCATCAGGTCCTACAGAAGGAAAGGAAGTGCATCAATGAGAGCGCGCTGGGGCTGCTCCTTATTACACACTTTCCCAAGACTTATGCACAGGCTATTTATTGAGGGATTTATTTTGTCAAAATAGAAAAGTATGTTTGCAGTAATTGGTGGAATCATTGGGCACTGGGTTACATAAATTTGTTTCATTGCTTCCTGTCTTATTACAAGGATTCTAAATACCTTTTCAGTCCTCTCTTTTTGTCTGTCTGTCTGTCTGTCTGTCTGTCTGTCTGTCTCTCTCTCTCTCTCTCTCTCTCTCTCTCTCTCTCTCTCTCTCTCTCTCTCTCTTCCCGCCCCCGTGAATCAACCTAATTTAAATGTACTTTTTATATACCTACTCAAACATTTAACATTCTTTCCAAGCCACAACTAGTAAACTTTCTGGAGAGGGGAAAGTTATTTGTGATAAATTTTGACCGACCGACATCTAATTATACTCACATGATTTAATATAACTGGGATTCTCTGAGAAAAACAAATAGCTTACTTTTCAGGTATAGACCTGTTTCTTTTCTAGGGCACTTAATCATTGGATTCTAAAATGTCTAAAGTCATCAATACTTACACAGATTTAGAGTTTTGGGGTTGGGGAAATGTAAACATTTCTGAAGCTTTCGGTACCAGGCAATATGTAAAGATTGCAGTAGATAAATACATTTTAGGCAGGAAAGGCATCAAATTTCTGGCCACATGAAAATAAAAACTCTGAAATCTCAAGAACATGTGTGTTAGCTGTTTATTACAAATGGTTGAAGACTGACTACTAGTGAAATACACAGAGGTTGAATAAGTGGATGGGAAAGTTATAGTGCTCAGGTAGAATTGATAAGTGAGCAAAGGAAATAATTTTTAAAAATAGCATACAGATAGCTAAAATTATTTTGTTCTTGTTCATGTTCATGAATGCAAATAAAGAAGAAGAAAAAAACAATTTCTATTGTCCTGAATAGAAGTTTTCACTTTGAGTCTTTATTGCCTTTGTAACTTTCAGGCTAGTATAAATATCCAACAGTTTACTACATGGTCAGGCACCAAGGAACATTCACAATTTTATGATAGCATGTAAAATCAGAAAAGATGCATTATTAAATAGCACTGATACATAGAAATGGGACTGTATGCCTTCTTGGGCCCAACTCAGTTCCTAGACCTAGGAAATGCGTGGAGCTCAGCCACCCGGTTTCTAGTCCATAGTGATATGTACAGAGGACTCTCTGTGGACTAACACAATGGTTGAAGCCACACTTCAAAAAACCCTTGTCACTGAGTGGATGGAGTGTGATACACACTGGTGTAACCTAGCAAGTAGATTACATTCTCTCCTGTGGGATAGAGTATCAGTGCATTCCTCTGTAGCAGCATGTCTCATATGAGCTTCCTGAGCAATTCTTTACACTTCCTAAAACTTTGGGAAATAGATTTAGCCCCTTAGTGGAAGTTGTACTGTTTTATAAACACCCTTCTCTGTCGGTGTCCGTGTAGGAAAAGGCCTGTCTCACACTGACAGTGGGTATAAATTTGCAAAAGACTCTTTTAGTCTATTATGTTGTGATAGAGGCTTGAAACCTTAAACCTGGGGACTGGAGAGATGTATCCGTGTGTAAAGTGGTAGCTGCACAAGCTTGAGAATCTGAGTTCAGATTGTCCCCGGACATCTAACTTTACACAGAGGCCCCCATCAATGAGAACAAGTACAGAGATGGGCACATCCCAGGGGCTGCCGGGCTGACTGCACAGGATGAAATCTGAGAGCCGGGGACTCACTGAGAGACTCTGTCTCAAATGAATGAATGAATGAATGAATCAGTGAATGAGGTGGAGATAAACAAAAACGGAAACCAGGCATTGATCTTAGGGCCTCCACGTGCACACACGTGACAAGTACACCTGGGCACACTCACACACACAATGCACAGTGAACTTATTGTTTATGTACAGAGTTCATACAACAGACCACTAATTCAATGTATAAAAAATTGTGCCATATTAGTAATAATCTTTCTATGTGTTAATTTATAACTCTACCGGCAATTATCAGGTTATCTTCCATCTTCATTCCAATTATCAAGAATACTTCTATTCCTAAAAGTATTTATATGTGGATATATTCAGTTTTACTAAAAGAACACGAATATATTCAGTTTACTAGAAGAACATAAACACAATGTCTAATCGATGCCCTCTCTCCGACTGTGTCCATCTTAAGATGGTAAATGTATTTTCTGCATAATATATGAAAGTGTTTCTTTGTGTGTTTCTACCTATGTAGAAATACTTATATTGGTATAAAGAATAAAAAATTTACCAATGTATAATATACATTCACTAGAAAAACTACTGAACTGAACTATTTCAAGTAAATATAAGTGAGGAAGACTTGACTGAGCTGTATTTGCCTTCAGGACACCCTAGAAACCTACAGCCAGCATTCCTGCTTCAGAGCTCTTTATGAGCCTTTTTCTGGCTTTATTTTTAGGTAGGGTTAAGGGGGTTCTAATACACAGGGACAGCTAATTATTTCTAATTCCTTTTCAAGACAGACAGAGAAAACACTGCTTAACTGCAGGCTAATTCATACCTTGGCTTTATTTCACCTCATTTTCTAAATTTCCAATTTTCTATTTCTTCCTCAGATTAGGAGTTTGTACCAACAGCTCTAACGGATTGTGTCAGGGAGTCTGGTATTGTAGAGTTTTTTTTACTCGAAGGACCGTATGTTAAAGGAAGGAGCATAACTTTTGAAGTACTTATAAATGCTTGCCACACTGTCTTCTCTGTAAGAATCTTCTTAGAATTATACTTATGAGAGAGAAGCTTTGTGCCAATTACCTGAACTGCACTGTACTGCAATGTACAGAATTGGTCTGACTTCTTGGTATTTATTTATGTGTCTTCTCACTGTTTGTTGGTTAAAACTCTAACATTTGCTTCCAAATGTGGTGAATGTTGGGGTCGTATACCACCTCCCACCGCAATCCTCTAGAACCTCTCCAGGACTATTAACCATATTTTCTATAGAACAATAGGCAGTGCAGGACTTTGATGCCCGAGTAGCAAAAAACAAAGACGTCAAGGACTATAAATTGTTCCAGCAGACTTTATGGAGGCAGTTTCCATACAATCTCTCACGCAGAGAACCCAACTAGTACTAGGCAGTTGAGCTGAACACAAGAGGCAGAGAACAGCCCATAGGAGGCTGCATACAAAGGTGTTACACTTGCATGTGGTCCACTCGACCTTTAGGCTAACCGGTGATCACTTTTTCTGAAGCTCAGAAAATAACGACCAGAAAGCTGAAGACAAATTCTTTTAGAGCTGACAGGGGATAGGAATGCTTAATTTTCACTCACCAAAATGGAAAGATCTTGCTTTCTGGACCATTTTAGTATGCTTTGGACTTTCCATAGACCATAAAAGCAAACTTGGAAAGGAACAAATTGACTCTAAACAGTGTAGCTATGTGCAGGAACATGTCAGCATTTTAAAGAAAGGCAACAAAATCTAAAATTTACTAATACAAAATTTACAATATCCAGCATCTTGTTATAAATCTATAGACATGAGAAGAAAAAATATGTCCATAATTAGAACAAGGATTTCATAAATGCATATCCAGAAATGACTAAAGTGCTGGATTTAGCAGGGAAAGTTAATAAAATAGCTCCAGTAAATATACATTGTATGTTCATGTAGGGGAGGAAGAATGGGGACACTTACAGAAGAGCTGAGAGGGAAATGTGTGCCATTAAATGCCTGACACAAAGCAAATGCTAAGCAACATCTCCGCTTCTTTCGTAAACAATATGGAAAGAACAAGTTAAAACTAAGGAGATATTAAGAAAGAAAATAAGAACAAGGACAAAAATAAGTGAATGTAAAACAAAAGGAAGGAGAGAAAGCTGATGAATACCAAGGCTGATGTTATGAAATGAACCATTGTTTTAAAAAGGGCTGGGATCAATCCTTGCTAAAGAGGGAACACACATCTGACTACACACAGAATGAGACTACGATTTCTGTCCGAGCCCTGGATGCTCTGCACACAAATACAACGCAGTAAAAGGGGTTTTCTCTCAGGGCAGTACATTAGGTGATGGCATTTCTACTTTTCAAGGAATGTGTCAAACTTCACTCACCAAGAACCTGATACTTTGGCTAACTTTTGTTTACTTGGGAAATTGAAACAGGAATTTAAAACTTTCCCAACCCCAAAACTCCACATGATGTCACTGGGAAGTTCTTAATTATTTGAAGAAAAGCAGTATATGGAAATCATTTGAGAAACCAGGTCTTCCAGAGAAGAAAGGGGGTGGCATTTGTTAGTGAATCTGTGAGTTCAGCGGGTGCAATTGCATGGTACCCATGGAGTTCAAGTGAGTCAGCCTGCTGGCCAGTCACCGCTATGACAGAAGCTCAGGAGTGGATAGCAACAACTCTAGGGAACATAGATGCAAAATTCTCTAATAAAAATTCAACACAAAATTCTTATATAAAAATTCATAAGTTTTCTGGTTCGAACATCACTCCTAGCAGTTTTCAAAAATGCATTAAACTGTAGTCATCAGACTACATGTTGTGTGAGCTTGATTCTAGAAATATAAGAAAAAGATAATATACCAGTCAAATATAATTTAGTACAAGAATTTTTAACTTGGTTTAACACTGGGTAGTAATCCATTTATAAACCTTTTTTAGCGGTCTTATTAATAAAGACCACGGTAAGTCTTAATTTGCTGATTTGTGGACAGGGATAGTAGAAAGGACTACAGTTTAGGAATAGACGACAGTAAGTGGACAGTTGATTGTCTTCATCGAAATGGATGTTATTTTCTATCAGTGACATCAATAAAACAGTAGATAACCATATTTTCAAAATGTGCTCTATATGTTGCTCTTTCAAAGAGTCACAACTCTTTCTGTTAAGAGTGACAGACTCCTTAATAACAATAGGTATATAGTCATACATTTACATAACATGCTGTGTACATATGTGTGAACTTCTCATAAATATCATGTAGGATGCACATACACTTTAAAAGCTAAAGGGCATGCATCGAACTCTAAATTGAATACATGAGATTTGTATTTCAGAAACACCCCAAGTCAAAGACAAATAGATGTTAAGAGCCTCGCAGTAAGCAGGCTATGTATAAAATCACATTTATATCAAGTATTTCAAGGAAACTAAGTATTATTGCTTCAGTGGAACAAAGCCATCAAACTGTTAGGTAAAATTATTTCCAACCCAGAAATCGCATACCGAAGAAAGGGAGAGAAACACGGTATATTTGGGAAATAATGGAGGTCAGTCAGAGAAACAATGGCCAGTGTCAAGACTACAGTTAAACAATAATCTAAGAACTCCACAGCTCTACTGACTTCGGAATATGCTTGGCTGTGAGAAGGCAGAAGGGAGGGATGCATGGCACAGAGCGCAGAATGTTTGGGACCAGAATGTTTACAGTCATTACTAGGTGCAGAAGGAAAATCTGGTGAAGAGAGAAGGAGCACTGGACACAAGACCACAAAGAGCAGTTTCAGATGCAGTTGTTAACTAGGAAAAATTAAAAATAGTACAAGAACTGAAATAGAATTGGGTTCAGCCATATTATATGCTTTGATTAATATCTCCATTAATAATGGACATTTCAATTTTTATATTATTAATTTGAAATTGTCCTTTAATTTAAAATCAAAGGAGGCTTGAAAGGATGTTTATTGGGGTGGTTGAATACTTACTAAATGGTAATGTATCGTCTCTCACCCTGATGGATTAAGACAAACATATATATCTTTTAAAAATAGATTATAATCACTTTCTAGTTGGAATTAATTCTGTGGGAAAACTGCTTTGGGAATTATGATTAGATTGTGAAAGCCAGGCAGGAAGGGCATAATGTATTTCATTAACAGCTCTTAGTTTTATTTGTTTGTTTTCCTTTACATAATTTTTACATGTATAACTGGCAAAAGTAAAAATAATCATTAATAAAAATAATAAAATAAATGCGCTGGAGAGGTGTCTCTGTGGCTAAGAGCATTTGCTGTTCTTCTAGAGGACCCAAGTTTGGTTCTCAGTACCCAAAGGGAAGCTCGCAACCTCCACCCGTAACAGATGTTCCTGCTTCAGACATACCATCCCATTCCATCTTATACTAAAGATTCTATACATTATATTAGCACTCTGTTATTCTGCCCAGCAAAACCCACAACAACCTGTGATATTCTGTTAGTAAATTGAGTCTCTGTTCTTACTGAACTGTAATGTGAAGATAAGATCCATGAGAATTTGTTCTGTACTTTACAAGTCAGTTTCACCACTGAATTGGTTCCTACTGTTTCTTTTGATAGATGTGTATTCTATAAATGAGAGCTGTGACAGAGGCATAGAATATTTACAGAGCAGCTCTCCTTGAGTAGAACAGTATTATAATATGACATTTCTGAATCCAAAATGTCACCCAATATTTGTTTAATTGGTACAAAATGGAGATAAAGGGGTGACGAAATTGAGGAGGCTATACTTCTGGAACTCAAGTTTAAAAGCTAATTTTTACATCCCTATTGATTTTACTGACAAGATTGGATGAGGAGGAGGGACCGGTATTTTGTAAAATGGTAGGATTAAAACATGTGAGACAGACTTCAAAAGAGAAGTGGGAAGCTGGGAAATGAGTTTATGTCAGTGAACATGTTGTGACAGTTAATGTTGATTGTTGCCTTGACAGAATTGGGAGTGACCCCATCTTAAGGGGTCATCTACAGTAGGTCAGCCTCTGAGCATGGCTTCAGGGATACATTAATGAGTTTTAATGAGGTAGAAAGATCCATGCTAAAATGATGTGGCATCACTCCCTGGGTTTGGATTCTTGAATGCAGAAGGAGAAGGAATGTGAACACTGGTGGTCATTGCTCTCTGCTTCCTGGTTGTGGGGCCATGTGACCTCCTGCTGCTTTAACTTCCTTCCCAGGCTGGACCTTGAGCTGAAATACTGTATAGAGTTAATAGAGAGGCTACAGAGATTAGAAACGTAGCATAGAACCATATTTTAGTTAGGTTGGCATTATATAAATGATGCTTGGAGAAAGTATCTTGAAAAACACATAGGGTATCATAGGATCCAGTATACCAAAACTACCAGCAGGGATGGTGGGAGGTGACTGAACTCTTTCACAGTGGACTATACTTGCAATGTCAAGTATGTGATAAGTATTAATTGGTTGGACCTATTCAGTATGTCATCTGTTTCTCTGGTAATTGAAAATGAGGATATTATTGGGTAGTTCCATATCTTGTAATATGCTTACATGTAGATAAATATTACTTAAACTATTTTTCTCTAAAAATAGTTTCTTATCTGTTAACACCTCACAGAAGACTATGCCTTACACCTATTTAAACATCTTCTTCCCAGAAATTATACCATGACTACCTGGTTATCAAAAGTAGATATTTTTCTCCAGTAGTTTTAAACCTTGCCTTAGATTGCTTTTCTCGAAAATGCTTTATTAAATTTACATTTTATAATAATTTATTTTAATGAGTGTGTGCAGTGAATAGAATCTATGCTTTTGTTATTTTTCTAATCAGCAATACAAAGGTTAGGCAACTGTGAGCACTTCTGCTTGGTTCAGTATGACAGTTTCTCTGTGACAAGTGTCATCACCTGAATGTGTAAGGTTGTGTAAGGTATAAGACAGTGAGGATCTTACTATACAAAAAGAGGCCTCTGTCTGTTCTCCAGACAAAGTAAGTGATTTCTCAGGGAGTCAAATGAGGTTAACTGGCCTGATACAAACTCTCCTTCAGAACCGGGGGCTCTGATGCCAGCCACTTCCTGGTGTCTCTTATTCAGGGTTTATGCCCAACCAAGAACCAAAGTGCTCATGAGAGCCACCTGGATGATTTGTCTTAAAACATCCCTCAGCCCACAAGGGTTTTTTTTTTTTTTTAATACATTTTAAAGTTGTTCCTTATAAACATCACAGTGTATATTTTAGTAGCTGTATTGAAATAATGGCTTCCTGACTATTAGGAAAAATTCTGTTTCATAATATGAGATGTTTTGGAAGACACCATTATCATGGTAACTATATTAATGCTTCAATGGTTCTTATTAATAGTCCAACTCCCAGTACCTTGGGGGGGGGCATAATTCTTACTATCTCCAAAGCAGGATCTGCACAGAAGAGCAAATACTCTTGTTGCAAAGTTTTGCTGTCCAGTGCAAAGAAAAGAGAAACTCTCTCCCTACTTAATCTATATTTTCAATGCTTGGATTCTTTTGCATTTTCTTGGTACTCATGAATAATCTCTTCTTTTTTTTCTTTTAAACTGACATTTCAAGCTGTTGTGATTTTAGTTTTTCTGCAGAAAAATTCTCATTTCTTCCTAAAACTCATGTATGCATGAGTGTACACACACACACACACACACACACACACACACACACCTTATCATGTATGCAGGATAGCCCTGATGTGTCTTTTTAATGAGTGAAACCTGGCATAGTTGTATAAAGCTCAATGTGTTAAGAATCACATAATATAAAAATTGATCATAAGCCACCATGGATGAAAACAGAGAACACAGTCAGACCATGAGTTGATTCAGTATTTCCCCTACTCCTGGAGGTGTGATCATCCTGCCTTCTTGCTAACTTTTCATTTTGCTAGACAATTTATGGTTATTGCCTAAATTGGAGTGTGGAGGTGGAAGAGTCTGTATGAAGAGCATATAAATGTTTCTTCCAAAGTAGCAGAAGCTAGCGGTTCGTTTGCTGAGGAGCGGAGCACACTAACCTTGACTCTCTTCGCAGTGGGTAAACCTCACAAGTGTAACTACTGTGGCCGAAGCTACAAGCAGCGCAGCTCACTGGAGGAACACAAGGAACGCTGTCACAACTATCTCCAGAATGTCAGCATGGAGGCTGCCGGGCAGGTCATGAGTCACCATGGTGGGTAAAAACGCATTTGTGGCCTTTGTTCCCTCCTCCTCTGCTTTCTATAGTCCTTCTCGTGGGTTAGACCGTTCCATCTCCCTTTCTACATGAAGACAAAACCTGACTGTGTTTCCCACAGTTTTCAACCGCATTTACTGGGCATGGCATTATATTCCTCGGCAGTTGACACGAGCTGTTTTGGAACACACTGGGAACAAGATGATTGAGTTTCCGTGGCACTCCCAAATCAGTTCTGATAGCATGTGTTTGAATTAACACAGCAGTGACAGCCAGCATTAACACTGTATTCAAATGCCACGGGAAAGCACTGCTTGGTTGTCTCCTGAATTTCTCCACCGAAATAGTTGAGTCTCTGAGTTCCCTGAGCGAGCACAGCGGGAGCTAACATTATAGCTTCTCTAAGAGTTGCACCATCAGTGATACAACTTCAAATTCTTCCTCATAATTTACTTGGGAAATTAGTAATTTTACTTTAGACATACATAAGAAACAACCTAGGTCAAAACTTGAGCCCCCAGCTTCCCCCTTAAACATATACTGTCAGAGAAACATCTTGGTCTTAACAACACACTCCAGCCGTGTGGATGGTGGTCCTGATGGTGCAGCAGCTCCTACAAAGTTAACTCAGCTAATCAGCCTTACAATGGAGAGGAATGAATTCAAGCTCTTCAGCTTCTTAGTCTTTCTTATCTCACGACTTATACAAATTGATTTGGTGCAAATACAAACAAAAGTCTTGCCTTACTTGATATTTTTGTAGGTTTTTTTTAATTTAAAAAAGATTAACCAATAATAAATGTTATAATATGCCTCAGTCACTTTAAAAATATAAATATTCATTGACAAAGATATAGATAAACCAGGGTTCATTTACAGAATTTTTTAGTTTGGTTTTAAATGTATATTAAAAGTATATATATATAAATGTATATATATAAATGTATATATATGTAAATGTATATATACTTTTAATATACATATGTATATGTATATATATATGTATAAAATAGGCATACTTCTACACATATACATTATACATAATTTTATATATAATATATTCCTTGTAAGTGTGCTTATAATGCAGTTAGTGATTTTGTGCTTTTAATTTAAGATTTTAAATATTTTTGTTATTGTAAATAGTCTGAGTCCTTGCATAAGGAATAGATTCTGTCAGAAAGTCTAATCTCATTTATTCATTGTTGTGAATTCATCATGTATGTATTATTATCACTTGTAAATCACATTTTCATAGACCTAATCATGTTGAACACTGTGGATTTGATATTGCAAGCTCTCATCGCCTGGGTGAACAAAGACAGCGTAGGGCCCATATGGTATACAAGTGTGGGCCTTAGGGTTGTATAAGTCTTGTCTGACTGTGTGCTGTTTGAGTATGTTGGTCGTAGATACACTGTGAGAATTAAAGGTAATAGGTTATATAATAAATGTCTTCCAAGCAGCTATTTTTGCTATTTGACTTTAGGGCACTGATGCTAAGAACGAGTATGTGGACCATTCTGTTTAAAGTTATCATTGTTTAACACTGGACATTGCATCTGCCTACTCAGAACACTGTTTTAAACCAGTGGTTCTCATCCTTTCCAATGCTGAGACTCTTAACACAGTTTCTCGTGTGGTGATCCCCAATCATGATTTTTTTTCTACTGCTGGTTCATTACTGTAATTTTGCTACTGTTATGAATTGTAATATAAGTATTTGTGAGGCAGGGGGTTAAAAGATTACCAAAAAGAGTTGTGACCCACAGGTTGAGAACCACTTTTAAATTGTTGGTTTTAGGGCCAACTGGATACCGAGGACCAAAGGAGACTTAGCCATATGCCAAAACCCTCCAGAGGCACTTCAGAGTATCCTTACTAGTTTCTCCATAGGATGCTTCTGTGTTGCAATTGTGGTCTTCAGTTTGAGGACGTGCAAATTCTATTAATTTACTTCTTTATCCATTCATTTATAGAACTCTTGATTATATGTAGACCCAAATAAAAGCCTGAGTTCCTCATCACTTCATATTGTTGTAAAGAAGATATTAATATGGACTTTTAATTAACATTGTCTACTGGCACATAGACCTGCCGTAGAATTAGTGTTATATATTGTAGAGAGAGAAAAACGTGTCTTCCGGAGGCCTGGGGCTTTGGTACTGTCCCTGTTTCCCAGATCGCTTAGCCCTTCTCAAGTGTGGTCTCCTCACAGGGTTGTGATGAACATAGAACACAGTGGGGATGAACTTGAAAGAGACAAGCCAGGGCACAGCAGGGAGGAGTGACCATAATCGTAGGTTTTGATTTTAAAGGCTTCTACAACTATTCTTAAATAGTAGATAGTGTGTCAACCACAGTGTTAACTCTGCCCCATGCTGTGCTTTGCTGGCTTCATAGGAATATCTTGGTCTTCCTCCTGTGTGCACATTTTGTAGGGAAAGGTACTGAGTATATGGTATCAGATGGGAGATGCCCGAGGGGAGGATAGCACTGGGAGAATGCTACTACGGTTGTGAATTCCTCATATACTTAGTTGTCCTGCACCCCAGAGGCTCCTATTGATTCCTTCCCTGTGCTCCTGTCCTCTCCTCTGCTCCTCACTCTCTAGTGGAATGAGTGAAGGTTCTCATCACTATGGCTGCCATCACCGCCATGTTGGACATAGTTTATTGCCCTGGCCTCTCTTTGCCAAAACTTGTTTGTCCCCACATTGCCTCTTTCTGGGGAGAAGGCAAAGGAGGCAGGTATTCGCCACTTCATCCAGAAAAGACTATCAAAGACTTGCTACAGAACATTCTGGAAGTAGAAAGACAAAAGATCACACCTTATGTACCTATATTTCAGTAGCGAGCAATTCATGGTAGAGACAACACCATGAACAGGAGCAAACGCCGTCGTGACGGTGCCTGCAAAGCTCTCCAGGGGCAGACACTGAATTGATAGGGAAGTAGAGGAGAGCTTCAGTCTTGCAAAGCGTCAGACCTGAGATGAGAGTTGAGAGGGAACAGGCATCTCCAACAGCTGATTGTATATCCCATGCAGAAAAGAGGATCATGGGTATCAAAGACCATTAACAGACAATTCACGTTAAATAAAGGAGTGATTGGTAGAAGGTTGCAACCAGGAGGCAGGAAGCTCTGTATGCGGCTCCAGCCTGGGACTGCCATGGTTTAATCGATAAGGAGTCACTGGGTGATAAAAATCAGCATCATCCATGTAGAGTAAGGTTTGCTGTCTGCCTGGGGAAGAGACAGTATAGGCAGAGACTGGCCACATACTATACCAGAGAGAGGGCAGAAAGGCACTGCCAGGCCGAGGCAGTAGGACTAACACTGAAGGCACCTTCGAAAAGGAAAGTAAACTCTGTTCTTAGGATTTGAATTTTGATGGTCATTTTGGCTAAAAGAATCAGTTTGGGGAATGCTTTCACGGACCTGCCTTTATAGCTTGTTTATTTGTGTGATATCTTTGGTCTAGCTAAATGTCTTACCTTGTGATTAATACAATTGTAACACAAAATATTTTGAAAACGAGTTTTGCATTGTAAACAGTAAAGATCCCAGAACATCATGCTACACTGCATTTCCATCTCTAAAAGCAAAATATCAGATTATATGATTCAGGCAAAAAAAAAAGTGTTAGGTCTTTTTCCCACGGGCTTACAAAGCAGTCAAGTTGTTTAATCGGGTATCAGTATTCAAAATATATCTACAAATATTAATAGCATGGCCCAGGCATTCCCCAAATCCAGACATCGCAGTATTCGCATCCTATAGAGGCTAGGGATGCACAGAAGAGATGACTGCAGTCTCTGTATTTTTGGTTCCCTGCCTGTCAAATGAAGAACACCTGCTTCCTGGGGCGCCTGCAAAGTATCACACAGATTATTAAGTGCAAAGCCTTGAAAAAGTCCTTACTATCAAGTTTCTGTCTGTGATCATAGCCAGTGTGGCAGAAAGTCTGTCTGTTGTGAAATAGAACATAGACCAAACTTCCGTCACAATCCTTTTCAGTTCACATGAGCTTCATTGAACTTGAGGCAAGCCACCTGAGCTGAGCTGGATGTGGTGGGGACAGTCCCCACCCCGGTTTCTTTCTGACTGTTAGGTGTATGCAGATATGAAAATCCAGTGCAATACCTAAAGCAAAACTGCCATGCTCTAAGACTACTCATTTCAGAACTTATTAGCATATTCAATTTCGGGGCAAACCCCATCTGCTGGTCTTGCTGCCCTTTTGGCAAATTTTTACTTTTTTTTTTTTTTTTTTTTTTGCTTGCCTATATTTTTCACCTCGGTTCCAGGCCTCTGATGTATTTGTTTTTTGCTTCTCGGGTTCACTTTGAACTTTTGTAGGCTGTTTTTTTATTTGTTTTTGGAACTAACTCTTAGTATTGTAGCCCAGGCTAACCTATAACTTATGACAATTCTCCTGCCTCAGCTTCCCAAGTGCTGTGGGTATAGGTATGAGCTACCATGCCCAGCGTGTAGTTATTTTAATAAGTGCATGTGAATTCAGTACTGCAAACATACATGACAATGTTGGTCATCATCTGCATCCCGTTATCTGTTTTCTTCCCACATCTATTCCAGCGTTTTACCCTCCTGCCTCCTGGCCTCCTTAGATGAGGGCTGTGGTTATCTTAGCATTATGTTTTAATACTTTTCTTCAAAATTATTTTGATTTTCTTTTATTTTTACAGCTGTTAGAATATCATTTATAATGTCTTATGTAATGTTTTGGGAGAAATTTTCCTCTCAGTGATATCATAAATAGTATCATAAATAGTTTAGAAAATGACCATATTACTAGATCTCACCTTGAAGTTTTAGTTTCTATCCTGACATCCAGCTGTTAGAGAATTTCTTATTATTCAGAACCAGAAGATACCTTATTAACTGTAGGTTAAACATTAATTTCTGGTCGAGCCACTAGGTTGTTTATTTTAAAAAATAGCTGAATAAAGAAACATTTTTTATGTTTTTTTTTTCATTTCAGCATCAGCAGCATGTATTGTTGTACTGGTACTCATTGTGCTGATAGTCAGTGTGCTGGTACTCAGTGTATTGATACTCGGTGTGTTGGTACTCAGTAGGTTGGTACTCAGTGTACTGGTACTCAGTCTGTTAGTACTCAGTGTACTAGTACTCAGTATGTTTGTACTCTATGTATTGGTACTTGGTGTACTGGTACTCAATGTATTGGTACTCAGTGTATTGTACTCAGTGTATTGGTACTTGGTGTATTGGTACTCAGTGTATTGGTACTCAATGTTCTGGTACTCGTACTCGGTGTATTGGTACTTGGTGTATTGGTACTCGGTATATTGGTACTCAGTGTTCTGGTGTTCGTTGTATTGTATTTGGTGTATTGGTACTTGGTGTATTGGTACTCAGTGTATTGGTACTCAATGTTCTGGTACTCGTATTGTACTCGGTGTATTGGTACTTGGTGTATTGGTATTTGGTATATTGGTACTCAATGTTCTGGTACTCGTATTATATTTGGTGTATTGGTACTTGGTGTATTGGTACTCAGTGTATTGGTACTCAGTGTTCTGGTACTCGGTGTATTGGTACTTGGTGTATTGGTACTCGGTGTGCTGGTACTCTGTGTATTGTACTTGGTGTATTGTACTCAGTGTATTGTACTCGGTGTATTGGTACTCGGCGTATCGTACTCGGTATATTGGTACTCAGTGTGCTGGTACTCGGTGTATTGTACTCAGTGTATTGTACTCAGTGTATTGGTACTCGGCGTATTGTACTCGGTATATTGGTACTCAGTGTGCTGGTACTCGGTGTATTGTTCTCAGTGTATTGTACTTGGTGTATTGGTACTCGGTATATTGGTACTCAGTAGGGTACAAAAACTGGAGATTCATTTCACTTTCATCTTTGCTTTAGTTCCTTTAATGTTCATCACCAGCGTCCTCTTGTAGAATGTATTGGGTTCCCAACAATAGGTCTGTCCTCAACAAACCAATAATCTAGGAGAATCACTTTACAGTGAGTGCTGAATAAGGAAATAGCCCCTAAGAGATGGTCCCTTTAGGTCTTTCCTCTGAGCACTAACTTAAAGGCCTTATGTGACCTGTGTGGGATGTTGCCCTATCCTTACTTAAATATCCTGGATCAGGATTCTTACTCAAAAGCAACTTTTATGAGTCACTTGTCTACCTTAGTAACGTCAACACTGAAGCCAACAGCAACGGAAACAGCAGTGATGAATGTAGCCCATCGGATGAATTAGGGCAGTAGTTTAGAAGCTAAAGTGCCAGTTTGGAAATGGATCGCTTTATCCTGCTGCTCTTAGAAATAAACTACTGCTTTAAAGCCTCTACAGATTACTATGCACAGATAAGTGCAGAACCGGCCCTCACACAGCAAGGCTCCAGGGCAGGTAGTTACGCTGCCATTAAGGCTAGGACCTCATCAAATAGAGAACCAGCTGCAGGAAGAGTCGTCAAACACCCTGCTGCTGTTAAGCCTGTCTCCAAAACACGGAGGCATGTGTAAGTTACGTTAGAAAAATAAAGTTCAACCGTCTTGGTAATATTGCAGCCTAAAGTATCATCCGTTTTAATCTACACTAAACCTACTTGAGAGAAATAAAATGAGAAATCAGATGAACATGTTCATCCCCAGTAACGGCAACATTTTATATCACTGATCTGAGAGAGGCATAAAAGTGAACTGTGAGTGTATGCGTGTGTGCGTGTGTGTATGTGTCTATGAGTATGAATGTGTGCATGTGTGTGTATGTGTATGTAAGTGTGTTGTCTGTGCATATGAGTGTGTATCTGTTGTCTGTGCATGTGTGTGTCTGTGTGTGTCAGTGTGTTGTCTGCATGTCTGTTTCTCTCTGTGTGTATATGTGTGTGCTCATGAACATGCCACCTCTGTAATATTAAAGAATATTCTTTAGTGCTGTGCATTTTACCTCCTTTTATTTGAATAGACAAGTTTATTTTGGGTAACTAGTATCAGAATAGTATACTTAGGTCTATAACCCCAAATGTTGAAGAAATCACCAAGTCGCCTCTTTGTATGGTTTCATGTAGTACCGCCTATGGAAGATTGTAAGGAACAAGAGCCTATGATGGACAACAATATTTCTCTGGTGCCTTTTGAGAGACCTGCTGTCATAGAGAAGCTCACGGCAAACATGGGAAAGCGCAAAAGCTCCACTCCACAGAAGTTTGTGGGTAAGCAGAACAGGCAGATGGTTTGTTCCTGCAATGGTAAAAGACAAGATCCCATGTGTGAGACATATGCCTAGTGTGTTCCATATGAGAAAAATACTGTATTTTCTCCATCATTGACCCCCACTCTATGACATCTCTGGCATATCATACACACACACACACACACACACACACACACAGAGCCTTAGGTGTATCAGTGTGGTGTATAAGCAGGAACATAAAGCAGATCCTATGTGAATCTAGCATGTTCTTTTAACTCTAACTGCATAAGACATTGGATCGACATGACTGCTCATGCATGTGATGTCTTTTCATGTCTGTCCCTGTCAGCTTTTTGACAGTGTTATTTGTAATATTGAGTCTCTGACTATTTGATCTAGAATTCAGGGGCATTTTAATTGCTCCCAAGCTTTGCCTTCAAATATTAAAGTAGCAGTGTCCACAGAAACTGTGTTTAAATGCATCTGTATTTTGTGGTTTCATCCTCGTTTTTCATCCAGCTGATAACTTCTGAGCTGAAAAGATGATGTGGTTAAAAGGAAATAAAACTACTGAAGCATCCTAACACCAGAGAACATGGCAGGAGACCCTTGGTGACCAGTGGCTGGAAAAGAGCCTCTTCCTTGGCTATTTAAGGAGGACAAGGCTCTGAGAGTTCTATTACTTCTGGAGAACATTTGAGAAGGCTGCTTTTGAGTATTAAGTAGAGACTTAGCAAATCACAGTCACGTTACAACCAACCGAAGAGATTTAGTGAGGGAGCGCTCATGGAAAGTCGATGGATGAACCATGCCTTGTGAGAGGCCACGTCAGCGTCCTAGGTGGTATCCTGTGGGCCTGCATGGCTGTTTTCCATTCTTTTCCTTTTTAAATTTCCTACGAACAGAAGAAAAGGGGCAGGTCATTTATCTGTTTTATCTTGTATTGCATTGTGATTCTTTAGACCATGTCTCATGTTAACTACCGTCAAATTCACAGCAATCCTCCTGCCTCAGCCCGCTATGTGCTAGTATGGCAGTCATGAAACACTGTGTCTAACACTTCATTTAGTCTTAAAATGTGATTAGTTCATGAGAGATAAATATTCCTACCAAACTGGCCACTACTGTAGTTGAAAAGTGCCAATTATTATTATTGATAACTTCTAAATTTATTTGGTCAACTTTTGTCACAGTTTGTGTTCCCCATGACTCAGAGATGCTACTCTGATTCCAGACAGTGTTTCTCTGTGTAGCCCAGGTTGTACTGGAACTCACTTTGTGGAGTAGGCTAGCCTAGATTTGCCTACCTCTGCCTCCTGTGCGCTGGGAACACAGGAGTGCCCCATCACAGCTCAGACCTGAATCAATACATTTAATATAACCTGATCACATTCCTTAAAAATCGAGTTTTACAAAACTACAATATGATTTTAAAATAACAATTTATTTAAACTTGATCATTTTTTTCAAATTTGGAATGCACCTGGTAATATACAGCAAGCCATAGCTATAGCAGTTGTGGTACTATTTCTATGGTTGCTCTTAAAATGAAAATTTACATCATTCCAAACTTAGGGTAAACCCTTTCCACATGGCCCTCAGTTAAGCACTGCTGTGACCTACTACACTCTAGGCTGTAGTTCCTGATGTTATGGTTGTCTGTCTGTCTCTGCTACCCTTGTTATGCATCATCAGTTTCATGCTTCATCCCCTTGACCCCTGTCCTGCCAGCGTTCCTGCCTCTCCTGCCTTACTGTGCTGCTTCTCCCGGTGACATCCCATTGTCCCTTGAGTCAGACTCAGCACCTTTTCCATACTCGGGCTGAGCTGCCAGTGAGTAGTTCTGGTGAAATCCCTCCAGACTTGTGAATGACTGCAACTTCAGGTCAATGTGAAATTGATCTGAAATACCAGATTGCCCAAAGTAGTGACTTTGCTTTACTGTATCCTGAACGGTCCATCCCCCTATCTTCATTATGACCATCTTTCATATGGCTCTACTCTCTCTGTACATGGTATATCTCTTTGGAGATCTTGTATCTACTGTCACAGGGAACAAGATGTAGCAATTCTATGATACCATCTGCAGTCCTGTAGGCTTATGGGCATCCATGTACATACTTCATGCATTTTATTATTCTCTGGGGATTTTTGCTCCTGAGTTCCTCTGTCCTGCCCTCAGGATATTTCCAGTCTTTCACACTTTCCCACCGCCCTTCATGATAGATTCTCTTAAGTTCTGCCGAAACTCCCCTCAATCCCAGGTCTCCACTTGCGTACCCTACCTGCTCAGAGGAGCTCTCTCCTCTGCAAAGATGGAATCTTGAAAAGAATTCTCAGTGCCTCTCTCCATGCGGCCCTCGTTCTCCTCATCCCGGGTGCCCTCAGCCAGGCTCTCTTCTTTGGGCTCCCTTAAGCACTTTCTCTTGGCTTCGACCCATTTACACAATTGGGAATCCAATGAGCCCTCTATAGACTGTGTTCTACACACACGGCTAAAGAGCATCTGCCACTATTGAAACCTAAATCCTGCTGAAAAAAAAATCACTCTTCCCTTGGTTCCTATTGCATTTGCCTCTTGCCTTTTCTCCCAGCTTCTCTGTGTCCACTCCCCAAACCGTACAAACGTATACAATTCTCAGGTCCCCTCACTAGATCTTGAGTGAGAAAAGGGAACTGTCCCCCAGAAGACCCATTTCAGGTTCTGTTCACTTTCAAAATGTTACACACACACACACACACACACACACACACACTCATAGGTGTACTATCTATATGTACATAAAATTTCTTTTCATGTTGGACCACACACACAGCACTAGAGTAACATGTTTTCTAAAGGTCAGCCTAGGCATGTGCTTTCCAGTAGCACTGGAGGTGAAAAAAATGTGCACAACCTAGAAGCACACTCAGAAAACTGCTTCCGAAGGATTTCCGAGGTCCTTGTAGAGGAGAGCGCAGCATGCATTCTCTGGCCTTACACAGCTCTCATTCCATGAGGAACGGGGCAGAGGCCTTCTACACACTGCAAAGGATGAGAATCCAGCCTGGCTCTGCCGGTGTCCACTGTTGACCTGAGAGTAATTTCCAAACACCATGCCAACTGCTGAGGGATGCTGTCAGCAGCCTTCCAAAGCTACCCTCCACCAGCGGAGCCCCTCATGTCTGTATTGCACCCCGAGATATCTCGTCTAAGTACTTTCAGGTCATTGTTACTCATACTGACCCTCAAAGTGAATCTGTCCTCTTTTCTGTCTTGCTGCCATCCACGCCCGAGACTGAAGGCTGAGAGCTCGGCTTCACCCTTACCTTTCTTGTCGTCTGTGTCTCCACATGATCACAAAGGCTTATTCTTTATTTGTAAAACCACGGGCCATTCCATTAACTCTTCTTCTCCTGCACTGTTGCTACAGCAACCCAAGCTTCGCACCACACCTACTTTCTGAATCCTCTCAATGAATGGGCATTATAGCATGTCACGTAAAATCCTGCCCCCCCCCCAATGCTGCATGCAGGGTCACCTGACTCCTCTCACAGGGCTGTTTCCATGTTGAAATGTAATTTCTTATTTGTAAGTCGCCCCGCTCACTTCTGAACATTCCTGCCAGCAGTGCCCAACTTCTGTGCTCCTTTATTGGCCAATATTTCTCACCCTGTTCTCCAATGCTAATGCCCCTTCTTTCAAGAAGTCTTCCTTGACTCCTCTTATATTTCTCTTATTTGAGATAAACAAACATGACAAGCTGCTGCTGTCTCTAAATTTAAGCTCTTTGAGAACCTGGGTCACATTTTCCTAACTTAACTTTGAAACTTTTCAAGTTTAATATAATTTTTTTGTTGCTGTTTGTATATATTTTGGGTGTTTTGGTTGCTCGCTGTTTGTTTTCAGAACAGATTTTTTTTTCTGTGTAATCCTGACTCCTGGAACTGGGTGGACTATGGTATAGACCATACTGGCCTTTAACTTAGAGATCCACTTGCCTCTGCCTCAGCCTCTGCCTCCTGAGTGTTGAGATTAAAGGTGTGCAAGACCACACAGATTGTTATCTTAATCTGGATACCAGGAAGTAGTTTTTTTCCCATTTATTACTCTATCATTACCTAAATCAACTGCTTCTTCAAATCTGAGATACTACCAACTTGTTAATGCTGCCTCTTCCCACATGCAGTACTGTGGGTCAACATTTTCTATCAGCAATAGGTATTGGGCCTTCACCCACAACATCTATAACATACAATAGCACACTGTTTCAAGAAAGCTTTATCTGTAAGCTTTCCTTGTCAAAATAACTAGGTAAATATTTTGGACTTTAAAGGCAGAATCTTTAAGGATGGATTGCTCTGTCAAATAGGAATATCACTTTTTTTTTCTGCTTGAAGCTCTCAGAATGCTTCATGATTAGTGTTTAAAGCCTGTGTTGAAATACACTAATGGGGGGAATTTTTTATAGTAAATGCTAAAGGATAAAAGGATATGCTTCAGACAAGAAAAAGCCTGGAGACTAACAACAGACATTCCGAGCATCATCATCACACATCTGGATACATCTGGTGTAAAAGTGAAAAGCTGTCAGTTCCAAGAAACAAAACCTTGTGAACTAGTCTTAAGTTTTAAGTAGCCTTTAATTCCTTTTTATTTTATCAGTTGATACAATGTCAAGCTAATTTAGTAATGACCATTCACATTCTAATTCCTGACAATTATTGACTATACCTCTTCTATTCTAAAGGTAGTAGCTAAATCAACCAAATTAAGCCGATTTAGGAGTGAAGCCATAGGCTATAACCACATCCCTTCTGTTCTTCTGATGTTTGCAGCTCATGCACTGTGTTTGATTTAGGCAGAAATGAACCTAGGCTGATTTTTTTTTCCACCTGCAATTTATTGATTCTTCCCTAATTCTGAGCTTCATGCAGATGAAAGTTTCAATAAAAAGTAATAGATAAATTGTATACCGTTTGGGCTGGAAAGATTTCTACAGATCCATGAGAACACGTGTAAATGCTTCTTACAAATTCTCTTTGTGAGGTCACAGCCGTGAGCATCTCCACACAATTAAAGGGGCCCAGACACTTGACCTAAAGAGTAAAGTTATTATTTAGTAAAATTTAGCGTTCAGTTAACTTCTTGTACCTTCTTATATTTTTAATCCCATCACTAATTTTGCTCTTTCTCTCTCTTTTTTGTTTGTTTTTGTTGTTCTTGTTGTTGTTGTTTTCTCTTTCTTAAATGTTAGGGGAGAAGCTCATGCGACTCAGCTACCCAGATATTCATTTTGATATGAACTTAACGTATGAGAAGGAGGCTGAGCTGATGCAGTCTCATATGATGGACCAAGCCATCAACAATGCAATCACCTACCTTGGAGCTGAGGCCCTTCACCCTCTGATGCAGCATGCACCGAGCACAATCGCCGAGGTGGCCCCAGTTATAAGCTCAGCTTATTCTCAGGTCTACCATCCAAACAGGATAGAGAGACCTATGAGCAGGGAAACATCTGATAGTCACGAAAACAACATGGATGGCCCCATTTCTCTCATTAGACCAAAGAGTCGACCCCAGGAAAGAGAGGCCTCGCCCAGCAATAGCTGCCTCGATTCTACTGACTCAGAAAGCAGCCATGATGACCGCCAGTCCTACCAAGGAAACCCTGCCTTAAATCCCAAGAGGAAACAAAGCCCAGCTTACATGAAGGAGGATGTCAAGGCTTTGGATGCTACCAAGGCCCCCAAGGGCTCTCTGAAGGACATCTATAAGGTTTTCAATGGAGAAGGAGAACAGATAAGGGCCTTCAAGTGCGAGCACTGCCGAGTCCTTTTCCTAGACCATGTCATGTACACCATTCATATGGGTTGCCATGGCTACCGGGACCCACTGGAATGCAACATCTGTGGCTACAGAAGCCAGGACCGCTACGAGTTTTCATCACACATTGTTCGAGGGGAGCACACATTCCACTAGGCCTTTTCATTCCAAAGGGGACCCCTATGAAGAACTGCACATGAAGAAATACTGCACTTACAGCCCCACCTTCCCTTGGATGGTGACACGCTTACTTCCTGATGCCGTCACTGTCTGTAATTCTTATTTTGTGGACAAAATGTCATTTGCTCTGCCTAATTACAATAAGGAAGAAACAAGGGAAAGGGGATGGGATGTTCAATGATAACTTGGGTGGTTTATTTTGTGAGCATTTAAAGCAGTTCATTTCGGCCATGTGGCCTTGTTAAGGCCTGTCATGATTTAGGAGATCACTCAGTTCATAGAGATTCCGCTAAGATCTTCTGATTTGCCATTTACATTCAGGATTGTGATAGAAGGCAGGGAAGTTGAGAGTTCTCTGGGTAGGATATTTAGCAATTTAAAATGGTCTAAGTCATTTTACTCTCAAAGAAGGTGTTTCAAAGTGTAAACCCATTTTATTTTCTGTTCTTAGAGATCATGGAACACAAACATAATGTTATTTTCCATAACTGCAAAGATGAGTTGAATTGTTGTGGGTTCTATGTTTACCTCCCCTACGGAATTTATAATTGAGTATCTTTTACACTGTATCATATAGCAGAACTTTTAAACTACAGGTAGTCAAGGGCCACTGTGATACATCTGAGGTCCTTTGATCTTATTTTTCTAAACTTGCGCACTGTTTTTCCATAGTTTTGATGACTCACATTTTATAGAGACCCTGGCAGCCTTACTTTTAACACCTGTAACAAATAGTATTTTTATGTAGTTTTCAGAATAACATATGGTCCCAAGAGTGGGTAAGAGGCAATTTCCAGGAAGAATTCTGCTCTTCACAATTTGAGTTTTTTTTTTTTTTTAAGCTGCAATACGATGGCAGCCTAGCACACATATTTGCTTCTGAAGGTGTGTTTACGATCTCCACTTTATCAGTGTTAACCCGTCAGCAGAAAAGTGTAATTAATTAGGCGAACAGACAGGGGATTCCCACTCTAAGAACCCTTTTCTGGTATTTCTCTTCAAGCTGTGACCACTCAGTGTTCTGTCCGTAGCTCATTCCTCTTTGACTCTTGGAATAGAAGGTCTGAGAAAGCCTTGCTGGTGGCCACCTCTTTTAAAATCTTGGAGCAACTGTTAAGTGGGCCTGGAAGTGGGGACTTGAACCCTGGAAGGTCTTTTCTTTACTAGGGCTATTTATTCTGTTTCTTCAGTAATAAGAGTCACTACCTTTGTGGAGACAAAGGGGAACTTCTTTGTTACCTGAATATCACAGTGCAGGTCAAACAGACAGAGTTTTCTTTCCACCTTCCTGGAGTTGAGAATGTGACAGTCTTCAGGAAAAGGTCCTGCACTTTAAAAATAAAAACAAAAACAAATATCTACTCTAGAGGTCCTTATCTGAAATTGATCTCAACCCCTTAGTCAAAAATCTACTGTCTTCTCTTAATTTGCACATGACATATACTCCACAATTCCTGCTCAGCTTTTAGTCTGATCTCTGTGAGTTCTCTTGTGAGTTCTCAGCTTTTTTTTTTTTTTTTTTTTTTTTCTGAAGTTCACTTGCATTTTGTGGGCAGGATTGGAACACATTGTTATCAAGGCATTTGTGGGAATCCATTTAGCAGACAAAACCTGCTGCTTATGTTTCAGGAAACCAAGCTTGACCATAACTGGATTATCTGACAGCCATTTGTCAAGGCTGAAGGGTCTGCTGTGTGGTAGCTCATAACTGCTCCCACAGAGCCTTGGATGGTACCCCCAAACCGTGTCACTGCAGTTTGCTGTGGGAAGTGTTAATAGTCAAAGTATTCACCGATGAGCACTGTGCTCCCAACTGGCTTTGCAGGTTTCCCTCTGTTCACTTAATCAACTCCTCAGCTCGGCCATGGCCAGAGCTCTGTAGTAGTTCTGACTTGCCTCTTTTACTAATCCTTGTCTTAATTCTTTCTGGGGAAGTATCTAAATGGTTTCTTTACATGTAAGAGGATGCACCCCCCAAAAAAGAGCTATATAAAATGCCAACTGTTGGGTTTTTAAGTTTTGTTTTTGTATCAAAACAAAACCTTGGTATATTATGAAAACACAGTTTCCTTGGGATAAAACATCTCCTCAAGCCTCCCTTATCCCTACATTTACCCTACACACTCTGCACTCACAGTGAAAAGGACATTTACTTCTGAATGAGGAAAAGAAGTTTAAGGCTCATGGCTTTTTTTGTTGTAACTGCATCTGGATGCATTAAGGAAGCATCTGGACATGTCAGTGTGTTCATTTTGGCTCTTTGTAAACACCTGCAAGCACCTTCGCTCAACTCTTTCTTCTCTCTGCTCACACCTACTGTATTACTAATCATGTATCTACCTGCCCTTGGATGAAACTGAATTTATATATTCTGAAAGATATATACGTCCCTTACACAGGTGGTACCGATATGCTCTGCCTTTCTGATTCCATGTTATTGGAAAACCTGATTTATTCAGAGGAGTGAGCTATAAGGGTTTATTGGCTGTACATATACACTTAGCTTTTTTTTTTTTAAGCTGCATGGCACAAGGTACAGAAAAAAATTAGATAGCTCAGATTTGACAGGGACAAAAATTAGGATGAGGTGAATTCAGATTTGTGGGTTATGACAAACTTTGTGGACAAAGTGCTGTCTGCGGGACCCTCAGTGACTGTATTTGCCTCCTTTTCACCAAAGAGAATAAGAGACATGGTAGCACCTAAAAACAAGCATGAATGCCAGATACCAAAAAAATCAAATTTACATAACCTTTACAAGACCAGTTGAGAGAGGACTTGAGGGGCATGAAAATGGATTATCCTCTGTGTTTCCCAGTTTGTCAGGAGTTTATCAGATGGCTCTCCCCTAATTTTTCCCAGAATATTTTTTTTTTCTTTTTTGATCTCCAGTTCCTTCTGGAGAAGCACGCTGCCTCTCTGTAATCGTGATGAAGTGCTTGCTATAAGGGCTTCTGAGAACAGTGAGAGCAGCCAACATGAGTGGTAAAGGTATGAAACACTGCCATTCGAACATTCCGTTAAGAAATCTCTGGATACAATGGGGATGTGAGGGCCGACCATTAGGATGCAGGATGAAGTTCCTGTCTGGCTGGCATACATCCAAGTCAGTGTTTGAAAGCAGTATAGTCTGCATGCACAGGTGTATTGCACACATTCTTTTAGTGAAAAATTCACAGAAAAGATGCAATTAGAATCGCCAGTTGTGTTACACAAAAGCTTAGAGTTAGTCAGCAGGTTGTATTAAGAAAGCCCAAAGTTGTCAGTGTGTCTTTAAGGCTAATGGCAATTTAAATCGCAAATCTCCATTATCTGAACCCAGAAAAAACAAACACAGCAAAGCAAACACCATGAAACGATGGAAAGATATTAAGTTGGCTGATGAATATTGGAAAAAATGTGAGTTCTTTGGTGAGAGGAAGACAGTGCAGGAAACGACTTAGCAACCTCAACTAGTGCTTTCCTGGCCCAGGTGTACACCTCACACTTGTAATTTCCAAGTCTTCATCTAATCTTCAGATTGGGAAATTAGGGTAGAAGATACACTGCAGAGGCCGGAGGGGACCGGGAGATTCTGCCCCTAGATTCAGGACAGTGCTTCCACTATCCAATTCACCCACCACGCTCTTTTACCCTCGGGTTATTCATGTTACTATAAGATGGAAGATTGGTGGTCATCGTAGGCTGTAGTTCATGTTATTCTAATAACTACTGTCCTGTATAATTATTTCTACAGCAAACCTCCCCCCCCCCAGATGCAAAAGGGAAAAAAAGTGAGGGGCAGATTGAAACTTTGTACATATAAAAGTTATTTTATACATATTTTAGTCTTCCAGTTTCTGCAAAATAATTAAAATATACAGTAACTGGTCTCCTAAGCCCTGAATTTAATGTATTAAATACTTATAAAATTTTATATTGGTGCCCTTTAAAAATGCATTGAGGATGTTGGTTAGCTGTTCAGCTCCCCCACATTTTTACTGTGTATTTTTTAAGAAAAAAAAAATCACATAAAATCTAAGTCCTCTCTAATTCACCTCCGTGTTCTTAGATAAAGAAGAAGAAGAAGAAAAAAGAAGAACTGCTAAAAGAACTTTCAGACTTTTAGCTGAGCTGGCAAATATGACAAGAAACTTTGAAACCAGATTTTAATCTTTTTTAGCTTGATGGTATTTTTGGGCATGACTTTATGGTAGAGGCAAAAGAGAAAGGAGACTCACACGTAGGCAGTGAATTGTTTTTGCTCTATTCTTGAGGAAGAATATGTTTTGTGTCACATGGGGGGGGGTTCTTTATATAGTTTGGAGTCAACAATTACAGTACTGTTTGTTGTTTTGGTTTTTTTTTAATACCCGACCGGTCTTACTCTAGTCTTGGGTCTTCTGTCTCTTCTGTCCACTAACCTGTGGTCCTTCTGTAAAATGATGTGGAAATGCAAATTGTTGCTTCCTCTTGAACAGGACAAAGCTCAGCACTCAAGTCCCATGACTCGTCCCCAAAGTGTCACCTCAGATGTGTAGTACGGGGCTGTCTGTCACTTGTGAGGGGTGTCTTCCACTATGACAGCTTTTTAAACACGAGCCATTGGTTGTATTAAGTAGACATCATATGACCAAGAAGCTGTGATATGCTCGTATTTCCTTCTGTCATGGTGCACTCTTAGGCCAAATAATGACACCTTAAATATTTCTACATTTATTACAGAGACATAAAGTTTTGGAATTTTCAAAGGGTTTCATGTAATATTCTATTTTACAGCAGTTTTCTTTTCTCTTGCTGTAATATGCGTTTTTGACTGTCCCCCCCCATAGGCACTCTTAGAAATGAGTTCTTAATTCTGTTTATAATGTTTTCATCCCATAACAAGTTTGTTATGAATCCACCTTTATTATGTATAGACAGTTAGAAGAACATGAACAACTAGTTTCCTAAGATGACTTTTATATTATGAATTAATATGAAATTTATAGGTCATGCGCTAAACCACATTAAGTGCAGAATAAAAACTTCCTATAGATCCAAATAAGCCAGTTTTCGGTGAATCGGGCCTTTACTTTACCTCAAGTGGCATGTAGTAAGGAGAGCTCCAACCGATGGAGGCCACTCTCTCCAGTACTGTTTACTTACTAGCATGTTGCTGAGTCTCTATGACTGGAAATGGATTTTTTTTAAAGGAATACACTGGAAGGGGGCAGGTGGAGGGACTGCTAATACTTTTGTTGTTGCTGTTGCTTTGTACTTTTCAAAGAGCTGTTCAAATTATAGAACTGTGATCTAAAACAGTTTCGACTGTGGAGCACCCGAGAGGATGTCCATCCATCTCTTGCCCTTTTTCAAGACTAAGTTCTGGTTTTGCCTCTTTGCCTCTACCTTCCCTTCACCTCCTCATCCCCTCTCCATCCAGAGCCTTTCTGCCATTGCCTCTCCATGTCTCTCCTGACCCTCCTACTAGTTAGGAGGACGTCTCTGAACTTCCGAATCATTAAGTCTTAATTTTTGTCGAAGTGGCTGTGTTAGCTGTGAAGTGCTGGCATATTTTTATACCCAACTGTAGTTTCATATTTTAAAAGCATGGTTGGGTTGGCATGGTAAACTGTAGAGTCCTTATTTCGCTTCATTCTCAAGTAGGAAGCACCTAACATTACTCCAGAAATTCTGTCATCCGAGTATCTGTCTGGCTCCTTTGTGCTTGGACTTTTGACCTGTTTGGCTTTCTTCTTACATACAAATCATAAGAGAATAGAACACCCCCCACCTTCACCAAACACTTAGAGGATAAAAATGTAAAGCAAAGAGTCTTAACTTTCTCCCAGCTAGGGAGCAGGGCGAGTGCTTTAACAGCTCTACAGTGATGTCCCATTGCTCAGAAGGGGTCTCCAGACCGCGAGCCTGCCCCCGTCGTCCACTCTCTTAGACCCTGTGTGATTTGCAGCTTCAGAATGGTTACTTTGGCAATGGAGTTTAACAGCTATTCTTTTTGTCCATAAAAGTGCAATACCCCTCTTGAAGTCTTAAAAACTATGGTAGTTTTCTTTTTCCAACATTTGTTTCTCTAGACCATGATGAAAAGAAACCCTTGGAAATTGTAACATGTCATAGGACATAACAAGCAAAGATGAAAACCACTCTGCTATGAAAGTTGAAAAAAAAAAATCTGTGTAACAAACAACTTCTTTGACTTTCTGGAAACTTCATTTAGGCTAAATTTCCTTTGAAATCATAAGTGAGAAGCTCATCTTGAGGCTGAAATATGATTTCTCTCCCACTCTAATGCTCTTAATTTAAATAACTAATATTTAATGTTTTCATTTCTCTACTTTTGGAAAATAAATATCAAAGCACTTAGGTCAGGTTTAAATCAATATTGCCTGTTGAAGAAAAATTTTTTACATATTTAAAGCAAACCTGTTTCAATGCAGACGGAGAAGTATCTTTTGTATTATCCATATTTATATGTAGTGTGCTCTTCTCCCTTTTTTTTTAATACCTGTGTTTCTGTAGTAAGACTGCTGTAATGTAAATACACGTTTTATTAAAAAGTAACATTTCTTTGGCATTTCTTTTGATGGCATATACTGTATTATACAGTATATGTCTTGGCTACTTAACTTTTTTTCTTTAACAATACCAAAGGTAATTAGACTATTTTAAGGACTAATTGCTTGACAGTTTCTAGAATACTTTGATTGTTTTAGAAGAAAAAAGAAAAAAAAGAATAAAAAAAAAGTCAAACCAGTGAACCTCATTTTTTCAAACTAATAATTTGGGGAAAAAAACTATTGTTTAAAAAGAAATATATATATAAATATATATATAAATATCTGTAAAATTAAAATCCCAGACCTTGTATGTCAGGTTTGCTCAGTGTAATGTAGGGTTTTTTTTTTTTTGTTTTGTTTCGTTTTTGTTTTTTAAGGCTCAAATACCTCAGAAAATGGGGTTTACTATGGAGATACTGCGACAGTCTCTGCAGCTGTGTGAGCTGCTCTTCTGCTGCATCCTGACTGGGAGACCTCCACTAAACAGTTTCATCACTGCAGACTAAAATGTGGGACTTGTATTTTCTTTGTTTTTAAGGCACACTCATACACGCTCTGTGCATGTGTGTGGGTACCTTGTATATGTGTGTGAGTGTTGTATATGCATGTGTGAATGTGTGTGTGTGTGTGTGTGTGTGTGTGTGTGTGTGTGTGTGTGTGTACAACTTAAGAAGCTGCAGAAACTTTGTAATACTTTGTGAAAGGGTTATATTATAAAGGTTTGTACTGTCTGAGTGCACAGCTACTGGAATAAAATTTAGCCAATCTCAGGAACAAGCATCTAATTTGTCCAAGATTTATTTCTTCTCAGAAGTGTAAGTGCAGTTTTTAATTCTGTATATTATTTAATATTTTACCAATAAAATAAACTTCTGACAGAAACTATTTGTTACAAAAACTTTGTTGAAAATTCTGTACACACTACATCCCCCCGGTGAAGACTGAAATGTCGAATGGTACGGCTTGGCCATCCCCGGCATCTGTGCGTGTGTCTCACTCCATTCCCAGATTTCTGATGTGTGTGATCTAGCCATTACTCACCTTGATCATTAGCTGTGCCAGCACGTGCAGAGTCTGCTGTGACAGAGAACAAGGCATCACGTGTTTAATTCTCAAATCATTCTCTTGTCACCTAATCCGAGATCTTTCTCCATCAGAGTCCCACTTCTTTTATAGAAGACATCAGACATAAAGAAAAGGGTAGCGTAGCCTGCTCCAGACTTTCACTGAGGAACACAAACAGTTCAAGGATTGGTCAATAATTATATTACAAGTCAGCATGTCTTAGTAATCATAACAGAATTTTTAAAAAATGGAGCAAATCATAGATTGGTAGTACCATTGGACTGCATTTGATTGCTGGCTCTGCCTCATGAAGTCCTACCTCTATGAGTATGAAGGGCTAATGCTTAAGATTCCATAATGGTTGGATCTTTTCCAGGAGAAGATTGTTCTATTACAAAAATATTCCCAACCACAAGTCTAAAAGGACCTAGATAACTGGAAATATATTTTACTTTGCTTTAGCTATCTGCTTAGATCTTGTGCCAATTTATAAAGTCACACACGCATTTGAGATAGCTATAAAATTTTCATTGGTACATATTTACAGGATCTGTGGGTATTTGCAATAGTTCTCAATAAATTCACTTCCATATGTCACACAGAATGAGGGAGAGTAAAAATTCAAATGAACATGTATAACCTCAACAGAGCATTAATCAAAGTACAAGTCTGTGGCTAGATACAGGTGGACAAGAAATGCCAAGCAAAATAAATTTACCAAATTACTACTAGTACTAAGGGCCTTTCTAGACCATACATGTAAAATTTGTTTATCTAGTAACAAGAGCCAAATTTTTTAAAACAAAACCAAAAAAAATTTAAACATCCCTTATGCTCAGAAGCAGAATAAGTTGCCGATATGCTAAGACTTTTATCAACATTTTCAAGCCAAAGGACCAGTCTTAAGGGACCAGTCATTTGACGAAACAATTTCCTTTAATGTTCTAACAATGCCCCTTCCTGTTGTTTGTGTCCTAAATGGCAACAAAGCCCCATATCTTGTCAGCAGCCCTACAAGAAGTTCTCCGTGTACTTCTTCTTATCTTAATTTGACAAAGTGGGCTTCTATGATGACTAAGAAAGGTATTTACCTAAACTATCTGACAGGAAAAAAAAAGATATAGAGTCATTTGGAAGCACACAAACCCATATGAAGTTGGATAAAGGTAAGAAAAATCCAAAGAGATGCTCACTATGAGAAAAATAAACGTGGCAGCATCTTCTTTTCCTCTTCCAGTGATTGAAACTCTTGGGTGGTGTCCCCCATAAGACCAATAACTTTTAACTTCAACTTTACTGGGCAAAATATAATCCCCTCAGAATCGTAAAAACCGATACTGCCCAAACTGGTGTTGAGCTGTTTATTCTAAAACCCCTTAGAAGAGTTGTTTGTACATGACCTTTGGAACAACTGAAATGTTGTTGATACGATGAGAATATTTAAATTCTCCAGGAAGATCCAAAGGTAAGGGTGTCTGAGCTCTGCTTTGTGGCAGCTTAGGTGAGCCTATATTAAATAAAAAGTGAATGGTTTACACTGTACATTTAATTTAACAGCTGACGGGAAAGTCAGAATCAGCTAGTGCTACCAAGAATGCTTAGTGAATGTCTGGATGTTGAAGTGGGATGGGCAACAGTGCCCATATGATGCCAATGATCTAGGCCCAAATACTGGCTCTGGGGATGAGCTTAAAGAATTGTGGTTTATAAAGACTGTTTTTTGATACCAGTTCTAACAATCGCTTTGTAAAATGAGCAATGGTAACTCAGGATGTTTGGTTATTGAGGCAGTGAAGGTGGCAGATGCACGCCTTGGAAATGAGATAGCCACAGCAGGAAATGAATGGCCATCTTTCTTTTTGTTTCTTTCCCGGTTCACCTTTCTTTTTAGGCTTTCCTTCTTCTATTGTATTTTTCCTATATTTGTCTTCTGTCTTCCTCTTTGTTTCTCTACATCAGATCTGTTTTTCTCCCCTCACTTTTCTCCTGTAGAAGGTGTTGTATCACTAGCCAACTGCCCTCGCATGACCCTGGTACAATTTTGATTAACTCTGAAATACAGTCTATGTCCACGTGAATAATGTGATACAACTAGGACATATGTGACTTCTAGCCATATCCTTTCGGGTAAGTGCTTCACATATGAACACTGTTGTCGATGGCTTCATCCAAATCCCTTTCACGTTTCTTGTGGAAAGTAGGTATGAACGTTTATTTTATTATCCAGGATACAGGAAAGTTGGTACAGACGTCCATTTTATTATCAAGAATATATTCCTATTAAATTATAGTTGGTTGGTTTGTTCATTTTTGTAAATATCCAAAATCAGTCAAAAGGCTGAAAACCAACAGAAATACTTTAGCACTTGACTTATTCTGATCCTCAAACGGAATGACCCCCAACTGAGCTGACTGGTATAGGCAAGGCAGAGGACTAGGAAAGGCACTGAGAAATACGCTACTGAGTTGCAAGGCCAAAAAAAAAAAAAAAAAAAAAATCCAAAATTAAAATTTTTACTAACAAAGTTTATAGCAGACCTTTTACTTAATTTTAATTAGTGTGCATCTCTGTGCTTTTCTTTTTTACCATCTTCGAAATTTCCTTCACAGGTAATAAAATGATCTATCACTGTTCCTATCCTTGACTTTGTTTTACTTGCTTTTCCACCACAGGGTGTAAAGTTAGACATTCGTACTTGGATGTCTTACTCCTCTCCGTTTAAAACCTTGAACATGACCTATTAAGAATATGTGGATTCAGCCAAGTGGTGGTGGCACACACCTTACGATCCGACTACTGTAGTCGGATCTTTGTGAGTTCAAGGTCAGCCTGGCCTACAGAGCGAGTTACTTATTGGCCAAGGCTACACAGAAAAAGCCCGTTTCAAAAAAAACAAATAAACAAACAGAACGGAATATATGAATTTGTCCAAAGTTATGGACAACTTTCACTTATTCCTCACAAGTGTTGAAGCAAAACCTCTTTACAGAGGTTTGTTGTTAGTTGTAAGATGGAAAGTGGACCAGCATCCACCTCCCATCTGCTTGCATCTTGAAGTGAGTGATATACTTATCACAGAATTCAGCCTCCTGTTATCTCTTCCTAGGAATGAGACATCACATCTACTGCCGCTTGGATGCTCATGGCTTTGATCTGGAATCTGCTGCAGTCTTCCAGTATGGTTGCTGGAGCCGTGCCTACCACCATGTCTTCCTGGCATTTTGCAACCTAAGTAAGGACCCATTGTTGGACTTTAATGAGTCTGTTCTTAACCTCGTCTTTCTCCCTTTCTCTTTCTTTTATTTTCCTTGCTTTTTTTTTCTTTGCCACCTCCCTGCACTGTTTACTGTTTATTAATTTATATCAGATTGTAATCTGCATGCGTATGACTTTCATTTGCTAATACTCAAAGGGAAGGGGAAAACTGGGACACATTGTGAGTCATGTTTTTCCAGATGCTGGGCCAACTTGCCTTTTGATCATCCCGGCAAATGGTGGCTTGGTTATACCATAACACCAGTGTAGCTTCCAAGCTACATTCATACGCCCAGAGTTCTCTGCTTTCCTCCCTAATGTTTTCACAGGCCTGGCTACAGTTGAGTGAAGGATAACTTCGTCAAACATATATATATAAAGGTTAAAGATCTCCCCCCTCCCCCGAGGAATTCAGGTCACTTTCCTGATAGAGAATGGATTATTGCCCAATTCTCGTTAAATAAACATGAGCTCCACAGAAGCATACATGTTGTTTATCTGTTCAGTTGAGGTTCTAAAATGTGCATGCAATACATTGTTTAAACCATAGCAAGCTGGAAAGCAAACTTAAAAAGTACATCACATTAGTGTATTTTTCCTTGTAAGATGTATTCAACATCTGCATGAAAGACTCACCACATTCCGTGTGATATTCCTTGGTTTTAATAAATGTTCATTTTTGCTAAGGTATTTTAAGTCTTGCTAATTTGTCCTGTTTCATAACTTCTTCTTTATAAAGAACACTACAAACATTATATTGATAGACTGTGGTAACTTTCACAGTCTATGGAAATTCTCTGACATATTATTTGGATTATCTTAACGGTACAGTTTATTTTTTCTTTTTCTTATGAGCAATATGTCTTATGAATATGAGGCCATTCAGCCATAGTTGCAATACATTATAATCCTGTTATATATTACTCAGATTAAACCATGGTACAAGTATCCTAAAATAAAACCACTTAAGAAGCACCAAACATGAAAAAGAGAATGAAGGACACATATTTTCCATTCTCAAATTATGCATTTCATATCAATATTATTATACCCAGTTATCCGCATTTTAAAGATGTTTATAACCCAAGCATGGCAACTAATTACCATAAACACGTTCATAAGTAGCTCTGGGCAATGGTAGCATCCCACAGTGTTTTTTGTCCAGCTGAAGCATCATATGCCAGCAATGGCAGACTGTCATTCTGCTGATGGACAGTGAGAATCACCCATAATTCACCAGTGCAGGGTTAAAGTATAACTTCCATTACTGATGTGCTTGCCACTTCATTGAAATCATGGAGACTGTGATTTCTGTTTACCTGATGTTTGCTCTACAGTTCTCTGTGGGCTAAGTTAAGAAGCAAATAATTTTTTTTTTATTTTCTTATTTTTAGTCTGACTCATTTTCACCATTTTACAGACCATGTAAATGATTAATGCAATTGCTTGTGAGAATTAATCTAATACCTCTTTTCCTCCTCTAAAATTGCTTTTGTCTATGAGACCTGAATTAATTCCATTTATCCAGACTATTACTGTCAAAATCCATAATAAAACTGCTCTGTAGAAACAAGGACAGCTACATCATTGGCTTTCTGGATGATAGTAAGAATGAATGACGTATCACAATGTACCAAGCAGGCCTTAGGTATACATAGCAAAACTTAATAGTGACACAGCAAAGTCTTTTTGATACTGTACTGTAAGCAAAAGTGGACCCGTGACAGGCATAAATCTGAAAATCATCTTTCCTCATCAAATTGACTGATACTGAACAGAGAATATCTAGATATGAAAATACATACCTTTTGAAACCTAAACTTATACCTAAATTCAGTCTACTTGTAATTTTAACCCACCTTTAAACCTAAGCTTGTGATAAGGGGAATAAAATATCATCGTCCTCTGAAGGTGCCATAATGTTGCTTTTTGAGACCCTCAAATAGGTTACTTGGTAAATAATCTCAGAAGGACTTAAAAAATAAATCAATAGGGAGTGGTATATTTGCCTTTTTCATTCTGGACTCCAGCCTTAAGAACAGCGTTTATTGTGGGATTTTCAGACAGGTTAATCGGTACCCTTGAAGAACTCTGAGTATGTGTCTATAGAGCTAACCTGTAAGGTAAAGACTTTAAGGGAATAGAATGTTGAGGTGATTTCATTCCCAACACTAAATTGTCGTCCACTTGGAAATTTGAAAACATCAACTGTGCCTCCTTCCATCCTGCTCTCTTTTTTTTTCTATGTGATCACTTCCCCTTTCCTGAAAACCATCTGCCATGTTCACAAACTAAAAGGAAAATGGGAGGCAGAAACAGTGCACCTTCCGAGTCCAAATGGAGGGAGGAAGATAGGATGAGGCAAAGGAGAATCAGACAACAAGGGGAGAAACACGAAGGGTCACTTTTAGAGACCTGAATGCTTAATAGAGTTTGGAAATGGGAAGGGGAAAAGTGAAACCCAAGAGGTGAAACCCAAGAGAAGAGTCCTGCCAGGTAGGAGGGCTGGAAGCATCTGAGTTTTTATCAATATGAACAGGGACTCATGAAAGTGGTTTGGGAGGAACAGATTAGATTTGCAAAACTGCCTGAGGTTCCACGCGAAATCAGATTGGAGGGGTTACCAGCCTGGAAGTCGGAACTCCTGCAATAAGTCTACGGTAAGGCAGTGGCTTGTGTTCTGGGAGTGGTATGGAAATGGCTAGGGATGGTTAGATTCTGGAGATACTATAGAGGTAGAATGTGCTGGACTGGTTTGTGCTGGATTGCTTGCAGGCAGTGTGAGAATGTGGTTAATTCAGGATAAAGATGGGGTTTCCTTCTGAGAAGGGTAGACTCATGGTGGGGCTAGTTTAAATGAAGCAGATGAGGAGCTAATCAAACACGCTAAGACAGAAGGGGCAGTGAGCTATCCAAGAGGAGATATGCAGTAGAAAATTAGAGATGCCAATTTGGGGTCAGGAGAGAGTACAGAGGGCAAGGCAGAGACATGGGGACAGAGCAGAGTCAGAAAAGACAGATACAGACATTAAAGTCAGGAATTGACTTGGGTTGTGCATAATAAAAATGGAAAGGTTAAAGTCAGATTTGTTTAGTTCAAGTATCAGATTTGTATAAATGTGCAACAGTAGAGGAAACTATCAAATAAAGACAGGAGTGAGGAGGGAACAAGCTTCCTGGGCTTTCATGGTACAGGAAAGTCCGGGCAGCAGGGATACCTCAGGGAGGATGATGCTGAAGAAAAGATTTGAAGTATTTAGTTGGGAAGATTTGGGAAAGACAGTTAGGAGTAATCTCAAGTGAAATGTACCTGCACGTTCAATTCCTTCGAATCTGATTGTATCTGCAGAGATACAGTGGAGAGCAAAGCCAGCGAGCCAAGCCTCGCTGGTACAAAGCACTCCTCTGGTCCAGAAAGTCTGACACATCTCAACAGGGCCTGAGGGAGTCTAGTCATGCGCTTCTCTTCTACCATGAGTGTTTGAATGTTTGCCTCTGAGAGGTAGGGTAGCTAGCTTTCAGTAGCATCCCCCAGAATGCAGTACTTGTCCTGCTGACTCATCTGAATATCCCCCCGCATGGCTGTCTTCCTTTGTAGCTTACTAGAAATCATCTCCATTTACAGAGATAACAATTGAGATCCTTGTCTTGAGACTTTTGATGGATTTATTTAAGGTTTATCTTCAGAGTTAATTATATAGAACAGGCCTATATTTCCACACAGAATTTCAGTCTCATTTGTAGACCTCTCTGGAAACACATTTTAAGAGCAACAGAACACTAACCTTCTGGTATCCTAAATGTTTTGAGTTAAATTATATGTACCTATATTATTATATAGGTACTCAGTTAACCACATCTACTTAAATTAATAGAGTTCATGAATGGTGCCCAGATAAATTCTTACCACTTTTCTTAGCCAGCCTAAGGAGGGAATCTTGCAGACATAATTTTTAAATATCCTTTAATATAAAATTATAATATAAAACACTTTATCTTTCTCAGTGACAAGATATCTACACTCCCCAAAGAGAACGCGTTGTTTTATACAGCATAATAAAAGTCTACAATAGTATACCATTTGAAAATTTGAAATTCATTCTTATATAGATGCTGAGAATATTTTATGTAGACTGTAAAACTTTTACCCACCCAAAAGTTCATTCTGAATGAATTTCAAGGTTTCAAATAATCGCTTCAGCAGATGACAAATAGCTTTGGACAAGACTTCTGAGTGAGAATTGGCGTACCCATGAGTTGGCGGTGGTCATTCGGCCCGCAGTGTTGAGATCACGGTGCAAGTACAAGCAACCCAAGGAATTCAACATTGTCTCAGTGATCATATTAAAAACATAGTTTGAAGTGAGTGACACTAATGTAACTATTTTTCTTATTTCAAGATTTCTCAATAATTCCAACCCACAAGGATATAAATAAATAGTTACTAGCAAGCTAATCGACACTGTTGTTTTTCACATTAAATCTTTGGAACCTGGTATGCATTGGTATAAATTTTACATTTAAAGCACATTTAAGTTTGGAGCTACATTAGTTCACAGCTATAACTTCCTGGTTCAGTAGCAGATCCGTGGCCTATCCTAACAATTACACTAAACTCTGTACGCTCTAGTCACAGACAAGCTACCTCACGAATGATTAATTTCACAGCAATAACTGTAGCGATATTTGGATTTTCTTTGCAAAGGGATGCTATACATTACTGTCAGTTCTGTTTTCTACACAGAATAACTAGCAGCTTCAAAACATTTTAGGTTCTGCCTACAGCTTCCAACTTAACGTGCCAAAGGTTGAGTCCCAAACAGAAATACACACAAGTATATTCAAATGAGAATCACAATTAGTTTATGCTTTCGTGTGACTTCTGCACGTGTAATTTTTAGTCAGCATAGTTAATTTCTGAGAAAAATAAACTTTTGGGAAAGTGGTTTAAAGGTTAGAAAAAACAATATGCCACTGCTCTAAGTCACTTGTGAAACAATAAGTTAATTTGTAAATAACAAAAGCAAATTGAAAGGGGGGAGACTAAAAGACGCTGGCAGAGAAGAGGGAGGTGAAGGGAGTGGCCTTACATGACATTTCCCAATTAAACAAGGAAGTGGATTAAGGAAGAAAGGTGGTGTGTATCATGGATTTATCTTAATGGGATGGTGTCGGGCATGTGGGACCTTGTTACCAGACCGTCATCAGGAACGATAGGATTGAAGGAGCTCAAACCCTGAGGATCTCAGAAATAAGAAGGGCAGGACTGGAACCATTCCCTCTCTGCCTCTACCTGCTCCGGAACACATAACCACGACACCCTACTGAGGACCATGGGCACTGGGTCACATAGCATAAATACCTGGAGTTCTTCTCCATGCTAATGATGTATCCAGATAGCCTGGAACCTTTAGCCAAAAAGTTTCCCTTACTGGGGTTCCTTCCTGTCAAGGTATTTAATTCCCGGGTCACTCTGAATAAAGTATAGGCATTCATATCCACCATCGAATAAACCAGTATGAACAAGCAAAGATTATATCAGAGATTTGCTTAGTTGTAGGGAAGGCCTTTGTGAGTGTCATCTAAAACTCCCAAGGAGGGCCTTCTCTCTTCCAGCCCCTCTGGCGTACTCTGCCCTTCCTCCTATTCAGACTGGGTTCCCTCCTCCGAGCTCACCTCCCCTCTCCACCTGGCACACAGACAGAGATCCGGAGATCCAGAACCACAGCATTTTTCCCATACCCCACCATCTTCCCCTCCAGTCCATCCCAGGAGAACTTGGACTATCAACACCCCTTCCCCGCCCACCTTTCCCCCCATTTAGAATTCCTTCTGCCTATGGTGTGCCAGCTGCGATCCAGGAAGTTGTTGAATCTGTTTTGAAAAACTCAGCCAACTTGTTTGGGTCTGAATTTTCTAAAATGAGAGAGCTTACGCTAGTTTGCAAGCCAAGAGAATGAATAAATGATATAGTATTCTGTGAAGAACTAAGTTGTGTATCAGGTGAAGATTGGTTTGGATGAAATGAAAGATGAATGTGAGAGACACAGTGATGGAGGTGGTGGCCCAGAAGTAATTACTAATAACCCTTCCCAGGATTTTATGGCATGAACATTCCAGACACACTCTGCAACAATGAATTTGTTCACCTTTTTTGTATCAGTTTCCTAAACTTCTTTCTACAGTTATTTTTAATTAAAATTTTATGTATCAGTTGTGTATGGGCACATTTGCTCTGTAGAGTGTGTGTGTGTGTGTGTGTGTGAGAGAGAGAGAGAGAGAGAGAGAGAGAGAGAGAGAGAGAGAGAGAGAGAGAGAGAGAGAGAGGACAACTTGTGAGACTTGTTTTTCTCCTCCATGAGCATTTCCAAAATCGAGCACAGCCCTTTAGGCTTGGTAAAGTGCCTTTACTCCCTGATTCACATCACTGGCCTGGACCCTTCATCTTACTGTTCTTTCAACCGGCAAATAAGACCTCCTTCTCTGAACACTAAACTATAATTTCTCTACCATTCAAGATACCACTTGGGAATAAACTTATTCCAAGAAATATTCTCAAACCACAAAGAGGCCAGACAGTATCCACTACAAAGAGGAAGAATCACATGGGTAATTCATCCAAGCGTGATCCTGCTATGAGTTAAATAATGCTACAGGGTTCATCTAGTCTCTAGTCTGGTTTACGTCCTAACCTTTACCCACCTCAGTTTCTACATGACTGTTTCAGACCACACAGCCTTTGGTACTGCTTAGCCCTGCACCCTTTCCCATAAACATCCATCCCCAGCCCTTCTCACTTACTGTTTACCTCTGAGTTCACAAGGAGAAAAACTAACAAGCAAAATGGGTATAAATATCACAAGAAGCCGTTGGAAAAGAAAGAACTGAGGACAGAAAGCACTTTCCTCCAATTCCTACAAAAGAGTTTACCATCCTACCTGACTAAAGAGAGCACAGACATTAACGTTCACAGAACAAGGGTCTAAGAGGAATTTGATTTGTTCATACTACTTGTGATGACATTTCTACTTTAGGGTCTTGTTTCCTTCACTTATAGTAGTGACAAGAATATGAGACAGGGTTGGATTGTGTATTCTTTATCAACTAAATTGGAGAAAATGTAATGCCATATATAATGTATACATTAAACATAAAATATAAAAGAATAACTGCTTTCCTTCATGAGGTATGCTGGAGATGAAAGGGAAATAAAATAAAGAAAAAAAGTTAGAGTATTCCAAAATAGCATGTTGGTTGTAAATAGTGGGTAGGACCGAGACAATTAAGGGGAAGTATTAGTTGGACATGGAGTGGGAAATGCCTCAGGAAAGCCAGGTTCTATTAAGCTGCTGAGCCCTGAACTGCAGGAAACGGACAGTGGATAAGGGGTAAGTACTCTGGATTTCTACTAGTGTATTCATTCAGGCCTCATTCCCAAGGCATGAATGCTTCTCCAGGTCCGCAGTGCCTACAGTCCAGGAGGAGACAACTCAGTGGGCAAATCTTCCCTCAGCAGAACTCAACTCAACTGACTTGGCAAATTAGCCAATACAATCAATTTCCTTTGGGGAAAAAAAACTAATGAATATTCTGAGCAGAAAGAAACCCATAGCCAGTAGGCCATGCTCCAGTAAGCCTACACAGCAAGCTCATTGGTTCAGTTGCATCCCTGCCAAGAATTAGTTATGTTTATTCCCAAACTGTTGTCGCCAAGTGACTTATTGTAATCATGCAATATAATTAAACAGTACTTACATAATCAGTGAAATAGAATGTAAAATGAATGAGTTGGGGTTTGGTTTTGAGGTGTTTTATTGGTGTTTGCTTGTTTGTTTGTGTAAGGAAGTTGACTATTTTGAAAAAAGTAAAAAAAAATACATAAATTGCTAAAAATTTTTCTCCTAATTGGATTACAATGGGGCATCACTCCCCACGATTCAGCATTCATACTGGTGTGTCAATGTAGAGAAATAGAAACAAGAGGTGCCCTTTGATGAAGAAAGACTTCATGGGCCATCAATATCCAAATTAATGACCATTGACCTAAATCAAAGAGATGGTGAATAACTACATTTTAGTGTGCTAAGATAATGTGAGTGATTAAGTAATTGCTTTTTTAATTAGTGTTTCTATTAAGTTCTAGTTGTTTTTTGCTTCTCCTCATAGGATAAGAAGGCTTCGGGTAAAGAGCTGTGGTATGTTATGATGCAGCTGTTAGAAATCTCTGGTGGAGAGGATATGATTCCTCTTAAAGAGCAGAAATTCTGAAGTAAAAAGAAAGGCAAGAGAAGGATCCAGGGAAAGCCAAGTATTTACTTCAAGCAAAGCAAACCATTGATAAAAATTGAGACAAAGACATACAGAAAAAATGTGGGTGGCCTGGACTACTGTGATATCAACAGAATTGGAGAGGTATGATGACCGTTAGACAAATATGCTATAATCCAGCGGGATATAGCTGTAGCCCAAATCTAGAGCCAGCAGCTTGGGATGGAGCAGATATGTTTCCCACTTTCTGGTTTAAGAAATAAGACGTGTGGTGCTGTTTGTACAAACACTAATAATATACATGCATTCACCAACATGCAAACCAAAGAGGAGGAGGAGGAGAAAAACAAGAAGGAGGAAGAGAGGCAGCATTGGACATATAGAGTAGTTGAGAGTTCCTAAAGAGGTTAAAAAGACATAAAGAAAAAAAATGACAATTACCTAAGAGGAGACAGGGAAAAATGTTAGGGAACAGACAGGAAGGGAAGGAAACCAAGATAAGAACAACAACACAACAGAACAGCAAAAGAATTAGCTGATTTAAGTGTCCTTTGCTGCTGAACAAAAACCACCCAGTAATCCCCCTCCTCCCCACAGGACATAGGTTGTGTATAGGAGTCTCCAGTTAAGGTTGCAGTTTGGGGAGTGTCTAGTAGAACCTGAACCACCTGTCTTGGGATGAGAACTGAAGGAGGAATGCTGGAAAGAGGTGGGAAGGGCCATTGTTTTCCTGTTTGAAGAATCACTTGCAAAGTAGAGCAGAGAATGAGAAGAGCCTGAGACAGGTGACAGGAGCAGATCTGAGCAATCCCTTGCCATCCAAGGTGGATGGGCATGAGGTTTACACCAGAGGGTACACAAAGCACTATGCTGAATACAAAGAGGTTATTGCACATAAAGGAAGCTAGCCGGACAAGATGCAATCAGCACGTGGGAAATAGTTAACAGTTTCTCAAAGCTTACAGGCAGCTCTATCATCACAATTTACTACCAGGAATATGGCAAGGCAATTTACATAAGCCCCGAAAAGAAGGTGGATATTCAAGTTCACTCCTTTACTAATGTCATCCCTGCCTTTGTCATGCAGTGTCTTCCAGCAGAGGGGGAAAGGCAGAAGTGGAGCCTAAACTCTAACATTTCACTGAACTCCAGAGTTGACCGAGGGTGAGAGTTACACATAGGAACAGCAGCTCTCCTGTTTCCTGACACTGGGAAAGGAGACTGAGGACCACTGAGTGAGAGGACACCACCTTGGTTGAGGCAGAGTTCCCCACTACCAACAGAGATCGTAATGACAAAAGGGACTTTGGGGGCAAACAACCAGATTCAAAACCTGGTTGATTGTGAGAAGCCAGGTATCATCTACAAAATCTTAACACTTTGCTTTAGTTTGATGGGTTTTTTTTTTTTTGGTTTCTTTGTTTTGTTTTGTTTTGTTTTTTGTTTGTTTGTTTTGTTTTGTTTTTTGTTTGTTTTGTTTTGTTTTTTGTTTGTTTGTTTGTTTGTTTTGTTTTTTTGAAGTTCTATCTGTTTTATAGCTAAGGCTGTGCTAGAACTCATTATGTAGACCAGGCTGACTTTGAACTCATAGAGATCTGACTGACTTTGTCTCCCTAAGGCTGGCATTAATGTGTATATCACCACTCCCCATAGTTTCAAACTCTTTACTGAAAGTTTCTGCTATGGTAAACAGTCCAAGAAAACCCTAACAATATCCCTTTCTTCTTTTCAATAACTTTGCATCCTAAATATATTTATCCCCATTTTTGAGAATTAAGCCAATTCCTAAGTTCAACAAGATTTCAAATCACATGCCAGTTTCAGAACTCAGCATCATTCTCCATTTCCAGAGCATAGAGTAGAACACATTCAGTCTTTGGCTTGTGGGAAGTTCATTTATAAATTATAAATGAAGATTATAGACAAGGGGAGAAAGTCAGGTATGGAAAAGAAATGAAAGCTCAGTTTAAAAAAGTTTTTTTTTTTTTTGACCTGGAGGGTAACTCTGAGAATGTTTAATAGAATTATGTATGTATGGGGAAACTTTAGGGGAAATGTTTTGGGGGAGGTAAAGATTTGTGAAATATCAGAATTTAAATAGTGGCTAAAGTCCTAGGAATGGTGAGATTTTTCAGGGTGCCCACAGCATGAGGAAAGAACCATACGGTGAGCTAAGAAACTCCAGCATGAAAAAGGAGGTCAGAGAAACGTGTCAGCCAGGGAGAAAGGAAAACACCAGATAGAAGGAAGTAGCTGAAGATGATGTTACACCACAAAAGGACAGAGTTCCAAGAGCAGGGTGTGATAAAGTCACACCAGCTGCTATGGAGTGGCCAAAGGCGATAAAGACTGAAAAACCATGCGAGAGATTAAGAATCACTGTGTGAAAAAAAATGTTGATCACAGCATCCAGGATTGTCTAGCCCAGATCTAGCATTCTGTACTGCATGGAAAGGTCCAGAGCTTTTAGCACCATCACTACATGTACATGTACTGCATGTAAGGATGTCAGCTTCATCCTTCAAAAACTTGGATGCTTGTAATACTGTTGTTATGACAACAGTCATATCACAGAAGTCAGAAAAACAATCTCTGTATCCAAGCATCCTGTGTTGGATCTCAGGTTCACTGCTTTCTGGTTTTGTAAGCATGGGCAAGTTGCTTAATAGTTTTGTATCTTGGTTTCTTAATCTGAAAACTGGGAGCAGTAAAGGGTTTTGAGGACCAAGTGAGTTTTACTCTAGTTAACAGAATAAATGTGGTTAAGTGTTCCTAGCAGATTTTAGCAATTCCTAAGAGCAGGTGAGAGTTTTTTACATTTTATACTGCTCAATACATTAATAAAAAATAAGATTGATTAAATAATAAGACTATAGATACTACATGCCTGTGAAAATGTAGTTAGATATTTTTACAATATAGAAACATGGTGGTAGATTAAATTAGAAAAATAAATAAACCATACGAGTAGAATAATGTGTCCCAGGTTTTGGACATATATACATATACATATAATTACTAGAAAACAATATGTATCAATATTATATCTAAGTAGTTAGGTTATAGATTTATTTTTTAATAGTTACTAATTCTTACACACACACACACACTATATATATATATACCACATACCAAAAAAAGGTAAATAAAACACCCTAAATGTTATTTTCATGATATAGAAAATACAAAATACTGACAAGGTCTAGGCATAGAATAGTGAGCAATTGTAAACTGAAGGCCTAAATGCTGATACACAGCATTGGAAGAACTCACTTGCTGTCTTCTGGAAGCTTCCAACCCAGGAAGGTTGCTGTTAACCATTAAGATGCTGCAATTTTGTTCTTTACAGTGGATTGCTTCTGGTAGGGAGTGGAAAGGACTTTAAGGAGCTGGTCACTGGGAGTTTGACCATGCTCCAATGAGTATATAGGCAACACAAATTGAATTTGGTGGTCTTTGTTTATTTTGTTTTGTCTGTTTTGCTTGTTTTGAGGGAGAGTAGGACGAAAGGAGAAAAGAGTGACCTTCCTTGGGAGGAACAGGATCAAGTGTAATCCAAGTACATTGTATGAAATTCCCAAATAATGAATAAGAATATTGTGTTGGGGAAGAAAAATATCATCAAAACTATTCAAATTTCTGCACTATTTAACAGATCAGCAGACTAGCCCGGCCCAGGAGGTTGGAGGAGAAAAGTAAATAAATAAACCAATAAGATGAAAAGCATTCTGAAAAAGAAGAATCCTGGCAGAGCCTTCTGGACGTGGCTGCTGGGCTCATGGAAGCACCCAGAACCTACTGCCTTGGAAATTTCCTGAGGATCACAAAGAAGATGAACTCAGATGCCGAACAATCTGAAGGAGCAAAATGAATGACAAACCGTCTTGAGATGGCCCTCTTCCCACCTGTCATTTATACATACTTGGTCTTGTGTCTAACCTAAAGGCTCATGGTTAAACTTTGTTCTAAGTATAGATTATAAACTCTAATCCGTGAGTGGATTGCACTTCTCTGGTAATATCTTTGGAACTAGGGGGGCAATTTTTATAATTTAATAATTTACATAAACTTTAATAATTATGTAAAACTATCCATTACACACAGTTAACAATTCCAGATCACAGAATGGAAGTGGAAACAACCGTAATCTGTTTTGTTTTATTTTTTTTTTTTAAGGCTTTAAAATGAAAACACGTCTAAGGAGACAGAGAGTGTATGGTGCATATACATCAAAGTAAAAATAATAGTGAGTTACAAGAGCAGTAGCCTTCCATACTGTTTCCTTCAGGTTTAAGTCGGTCCCATTCAGTTTGTCTCAGCACTTTAGCCTCTGATAATGAGTCTCTTCAGGCCACCATGACGTTCTTCATATTTAAGGTCTCACAGATATCAGAAACCCACTCAAATGATCTAAAATGACCTGCCTAGCACTCCCCAAAGTTCAAATACAGACAGGACACAGAAGAGGGAATGGCAGTTCCTTTAGCTGTGTGCCAGGACTGCGAAGCTCCCCACCCCCCACCCAGACTTTTCTGTCCTCTTTCGGCTGCTCTCCCACCCCTCCTCCCCATCCTAGTCTATAGACAAACAAGCTCTCCAATCTACTTATCAAGATGGAAACAAGGCCAGACCTGCTCTTCTAGATAAAATGCTTTGGCTTCTAACTGCCTGGTTGCTTATCTTTCATCTAGCAGTGTTAACCATAACCCCTTTCCTGACCTGCTCTACTTCTTGTTTTTAGATGAGCAGTAAGGGCTGGGGTGGGGGTGGGGGAGGGGGGCATGCTTACATGAACGAGTGCAGTCTCTGGAGTCCATTGCTCACTCTCGGTTCCTTTTCAAGTCTGTCTCAAACCTCTTTTTGTCTAAGATGCCATTCTGAAGTTATCAGAACCCACACAGTGTGCCCAGGGTGATTCGCTGTGTTTCTTACTCTCTCGTCCTGACTTTTGACTCACATTATCAAACTGTTTCTATCCTTCTTAAGTATTGAACTTTTCATGTTGATCCCAGACCCCAGGGACAGTGGAAAGGCTTCCTGAGGAATAGTTAATTGTACAGAGTTACCCTCCTTGTATCTGTTCTGTACAGATCGTAATGGGCTGAATGGTTTTCTCATCCTAGCTGTGTGTCTTACCTAAGTTCTCACATTTTTTTACAAAGCATTGTACTTCCTGCCCTTTCTTGAACAGAGACAAGGAATGACTTGCAGGGCTGGACAGTCCGACCCTGTCACTGGCCCATGTGGGTTGTCTTGCTGTGTAAGGTTAACTGTGTCACGGTCCTCCGTTAGCCCTCACTCTTCCTAGGTGAAGCTGAAAAGGAAACTGGCCTCCTTTTGTTCTGGAGAAGCTTGGGAAGCAAACTGGCCTGTATTTTGAAATGACAACAAAAGTGAACTGTGTAATAGTGCACGGGACCCTGGTGTTGTAAACGCTGTGTTCTGGGTTATGACACCTTTACCCCATACAAATTTATGTACCTGAACCTGCACAGCCTTGAAGATATGGGAGTCTTTCCAAAAGAATTGGAGCTCCCTGGAAGGGAATATTCTGCTATTACGAGGTGTTTGTTTGGATTTGATGTTTTACTCTTTTGCAATGAAAACTTAGCACTTGGTGAAACAGAAAGATCCCTTGCAGAGTCTTTGCACTCAGACAAGCCACTTTTTCTGTTTTTTTTTTTAGCTCAGAAAGCATGACACCTTGGAATCTTGACGTTTTCCTTTTCTTCTTTGCACATTAGGAATCTGATTGACCTCCTGACACTGGCTGCTTTGTGGTGCCAGCATTGACTCTAGAGAGGAAAAAGCATTACTAAGCCCAGCATGGAAGTGTATAGTATATGCTGGTATATGTTAACTGCTTTCTTTAATCCTGATGGGGATAAAAGACCAATGCCTGCATTAAAGAAATGGCATTATTCCAGAACAGAGACGTGAGATATCCGCAGCTATCTGTGGCATCCCCATAAAAAGAGTTATTCCAAGTCTAGAGCAGAACATTCTGGAAAATTGGGAGACAACAGATATATTTCATAATATATATCCCCTTATATCCATAGGGATGATTCCAAGGATTCTTTAATGTTTATTACCAAACCCAAAGATCTTCAAGTACTATTTTTTAATGGAGAACTTGACTTATTAAGACATATGTTATCTTTCTTACCTTTTCTACAAAATACCATAAGCAAGCAATGTTAGTGTATAAGTATATCTATGGAGAAGAGAGGGGGAGGGAGAGAGAGAGAGAGAAAGAGAGAGAGAGAGAGAGAGAGAGAGAGAGAGAGAGAAGTAAGGAGGGAGAGAGTTTCAGGAGACAGGCTTTCCACCTGCTACCAAGTACTCTCTCAACAAGTTGAGCTACAGGCCCACATGCAATTCTAAGGAAGAACTAAATTCATTGCACTTTGAGAAGGGTGGGAGGGGGATCTTTATCAAACTGATACTTCAGGAAATGCTTCTGCCTTTACCTATTGTCAAGAGATGTCCTCTTTATTATGGACCATCCTTTCCCTACACGTGTTTTTCCCTATAAAGCTCCTTAGATAAGCATAAGGGTAATGATCAGTTTAAATTAAATTATTCACTGCCAAGTGGTTGAATAGCTTCCCAGCTCACAGAAACTCTGAGTGTACAACTCAGAGCAGCCTTGAGATCAAATGGTGTGATGATGCATAGGTTTCACAGCCTTGCCAACACATCAGTAAATGTTCTTGAAAATCTCCACTTATGAAGGGAAGTCTCTCTCTCTCTCTCTCTCTCTCTCTCTCTCTCTCTCTCTCTCTCTCTCTCTCTCTCTCTCTCTCTCTCTCGGGGTGTGTGTGTGTGTGTGTGTGTGTGTGTGTGTGTGTGTGTGTGTGTGTGTGTTTTCTAAATAACCCGGGCTGATGCTGCAGCCCAGAGGTAGAATACTTGCTTATCTCAGAGGAGGCTGGAAGTGAGTGTAAAAAAATCACTTTGACTGGAACTTGTTATTAGAATAAAGAGAAGAGAAATGAAAACTGAAGCGGGAAAACTTTAAGCCAGACTCTGACTTTAAAAGATAACTTTGGTGTAGGAAGAAAAGGAAAACCTAAGAAGTGGATTGGAGCAGTCTGGGGGTGAGTGCTCAGTTAGACTTACAGTCAGCAGCTTGGTCACAGCAAATGAGCATATGAGCAAAGTAAACACAGTAATGGGACACGGGAGCAAGCATGACAGAAAACTTGATTCATGCATGGAAAGAGAGGAGCTATAGGGTGGCATACAGAGAAAGACAGAATTCAATCTGAGCAGCTGTTCATAAGTCTGAGCAGCAGAGAAGAGCATCAGTAAGGAAGATACTTTAAATGTCACCAGGTACACTCAAAATCAGACAAGGCCTGAGGGAGGTTGGAGCGGTTTGAATAGGTATAGCCCCCATAGAATGTGTGTCAATGCTTGGCCCACAGAGAGTGGCACTTTCAGGAGGAGGTGTGGCCTTGTAGGAGGAAGTGTGTCACTGTGGGATCGGACTTGAGGTCCCATATGTTCCGGCTATGCCCAGTATGGCATCGTCACCTTCTGCTCAAGATCTCCTGCTCAAGATGAAGATGTAGAACTTTTAGCTCTTCCAGTATCATGTCCGATTGCACACAACCCACCATGATGATAATGGATTAAACCCCTGAAACTGTTAGCCAGCCCCAAGTAAAGTTGTGTGTGTGTGTGTGTGTGTGTGTGTGTGTGTGTGTGTGTACGTGCGCGTGCATGTTGCCATGGTCATTGTCTCTTTTCACAGAAATGGAAACCCCAAGACAGAAGTAACCTCCCAACATTCACTCTTCTGTGTTGTAGAAGAGCTGCAGGCCTAGGACTCAGAGAAGAAGCTCAGGTCATCGTTCTCAACCTGAGAAGGCTTACAGAATTGTAAGCATTGAAAACATTGAACATCGAACATTTTAAAAATGTCTCAAGTCAATAGTGTGCAAACTTGGATAAGCACAGTCAGAGCTTAACAGAGGAAGAGGTTCAAGAACCAAGTTGTGGATCTTATAATGCCTGGTCTCATGATGCATAATGCTTTTTATGGAACAGTGTAACATCTGTGGGTGTGATAGAAATGCCAGTGCAACAGAATGGAGAGAAATCTACTCAGTCAGAAGGATGGTTTGAGCACAGTCACAGGGACTGTGATAGAGAATGGACAGAAAGTCTTCTCAATAAACCCCAGAACAATTGCATAGCCACACACCATTTGATGAATATTCCCATACAATGTACTAAAATTAACTACAAATGGACCACAGACGTAAAACAAATTTTTTAAAACTTGGAAAAATTCTTAAATTAAACAAATATTTCTTACAAACCGTACCCAATGTGGGGAAATAAGTCTATTAGAATCCACCACCAGAATTAAAAAAAAAAAAAAAAAAACATTTGGAAGACACAATTGGTAAGTCCTAATGTGAGGGGGAGGGGATACTTAAAAATTTTTAGTACAGAATGGAGTTTATCCATGGCATGGGGAGGGGAATTAAGAGGGCAGTAGAGGCACAGAGAGAGGGGAGTGGAGAAGCAGAGGCCGGCCATGAGCATGTGGAGAGAGGGGGAGAATGAGAAGATGAAGGATAAGGGGGAAAAGCAAGAGCAGGAGAGCAAAGAGCAGGGCCACGAGAAAGAAAATGATATTTTTAACAATGAATTTTGTATCCAGAACAAAAACAACTCTTAAACTCAGCCTAACAGAAAACAAATAGCAACCCCACCTCAAAGATTTATAAATGTCAGACTAGCTGAGAAAATGCAGTCAATGCTATTAGTAAGTGGAGAAATAAAACATAGAACCCTAGTGAGATACCGCAATACCGCCTCAGGAATGGCTAACGTAGGTGTATCACTTATACCAAGGAGCTTAGGAGCCTTTGAAAGAGCCACATTCTCATTGGTTCACTAGCAGAAATGGAACATATTCATGGCTTTGGACAGTAAGTTGTCAGAATGCCATTATTGTTATTTATGTTGTTATTGTAAATACACTAACATACGAGTTGTGCATTCTAAACAGTAAAAGTGCACATGGGGCTGACAGGATGGCCAAATAGGCAGAGGCATGTGCTACTAAGCCTGAGGTTCAGTTCCTGGTACTTAATAGTAGAAGATGAGAACCAATACCCACATGTATGTGTCCTTGATCTCCACATATTATCTCTCCCCCTCCCTCCATTCCTCCCTCTCTCCCTCCCTCCCTCCCTCCCTCCCTCCCCCCCCCCTCTCTCTCACACACACACACACACACACACACACAAAATATAAAGAGAAAAATGAAAGTATGTATTCCTAGGAAAACATACACAGTTGTTCATGAAATATTTACATATAATACTCAAGCCATAAATAACGCAACAATCCAAAAAACTAAATAGAATTTAAAGAATGGATGAATTGTACTGTATGTGTACAGTGAATTCACATGCAACAATAAAAAAGTGAATTCAGTATACATGAAAAAAACATGACCAAGCTCAAAATCAATTGTGCTGAGTGAAGAGGAACCTCACACCAATAATAATGATAATTAATAATACTAATAATAATAATAGTGTGTTCCACTCATAAAATACTTGGAAAGAAAAACTAACCTTACATCGCAGGGACCATATTAGTGATTGATTAGGGATCAACACTGGAGTTTGAGAGAAGGAGGAATCTTTAAAAACATTCATGAGTAAGTTTTAGAGAGTAACAGATATCTTCATTATTGTAGTGATGGTCTTATGACTATATCAAAACCATCAACACTGCACTTCAAGTATGTCTAATTTGTTAGGTGTCAATTAGCTACTGAGGAAGACTGAAGGGCTCATTAAACCACTGCCTCACAGAAGATGCAAAATAAATGAAAATGTAAACAGGGAATAAGGAGGATCTCTGTAAAGCTGCAAGAAGAGGCAATATGGAACCAAGAATGAAGCTGTGCTTTAAGGTGGGGGGCACTACAGAGGATCCAAGGCAAAGACATAGCAAGAAGAGGACAAAGAGAATTCCAATATGCATAAGGTGGGGAAAAACTAAACGAGTGTAGGGGACTTGGTGAAATGACTTTTTTTTTTCCAAGTTTGAGAATCAGGAGAATAAAAGTTTCAGGATGTGTGTGTGTGTATGTGTGTGTGTGTGTGTGTGTGTGTGTGTGTAGGTGTGCTAGAGCTTGTGTTTGTATCTGTAAATCACTGTGTAGTGAGTGTTGGAGGCTTTACACACGTTGTCAATTTTACTCTTTCCAGCAAGTCTGTGGGTATCTGTATATATTGCCTCTGTGCCTCTACAAACTACAAAGACAGTTTACAAATACTTTCTTTATTGGATATTCTCTGCATTTACATTTTAGATGTTAACCACTTTTCTGCATCACATCTCCCTCCCCCTCCCATTACCTCCATGAAGATGCGTCCTCTCCCAAACAGTCACTCCCTCCTCAGTACCTTGGCATTCCCCTACACTGGGAAAATGCATCTTCACTGGACCAAAGACCTCTCCTCTCACTGATGCCAGACACTGCTGTCCTCTGCTGCATATGCACCTGGGACCATGAGTCTCGCCATGTGAATTCATTGGTTGGTGTTTTTCTCTATGAGCTGTGGTGGGTTTGGTTAGTTGATCATTTTGTTCTTCTCATAGGGTTGCAGACTTTTTACAGATTCTTCAGTCCTTTCCCTAGCTTCTTTATTGGTGTCCCTAAGTTCAGTCTGATGGTTAGCTGCAAACATCCTCTTTGTAAATCACAAGTATTAAAAACATAGAAAATATGGGGGAAAAAAGGTAGGGAAAAAAAGAGGAGGGGATTTGAGCTTAATATTCTGATAGGTTAAAATAAGAAATATTGTAAGAAGAGAGACAAGGGCTAAACTCCAGTCAATCTCTGTAAAATATCCTAGGATTTCAAAATCTAAAGGGATTGTCACCTGAGGACCTTGGAAATACATATTCTAACTTAGTCCATTTGTTGTAGGGACTGAAGTTCTGGAGAGTTAGGTACTAATCCACTATACCATATTGTGAGCTGGGGAAACTAAGTCTGTTTCATTAACTGGTAAGTGTTTGATTCTTTTATTTTTTTTCATTGAATAACTTTATTTTAAAAAACAGAGATAAATGTACAGATTTTAAAAGAATTTTTGCACAAAAGTATATGAATATAATTTTTTTGTCAGTACTTGATTTTGTAAAGGTTTGAATGTATGGGTTTCGCTATTCTAGGTCTTTTGTTATTCCAGATAAAATTGCACATTGCTTTTTCCAGCTCTATGAAGAATTGGGTTGAAATTTTGATGGAGATTGCCTTGAATCTATAGATTGCTTTTGGTAAGATGGCCATTTTAAAAATGTTGATCCTTCCAATCCATGAGCATGGGAGATCTTTCCATTTTCTGAGATCTTCCTTGATTTCCTACTTCAGAGACTTGAAGAGTCACACCAATGTATTTCATATTGTTTGTGAGTATTGTGAAGGGTATCTTTTCTCTAATTTCCTTCTCCTCATGTTTGTCCTTTGAGTAGAGGAAGGCTACTGATTTGTTTGAGTTAATTTTATATCCAGCCACTTTGCTGTACTTGTTTATCAGCTGTAGAAGTTCTCTGGGGGAATTTTTGGGGTCACTTAAGTACACTATCATGTCATCTGCAAGCAGTGATGTTTTTACTTCTTCCTTTCCAATTTGTATCCCTTTGATTTCCTTTTGCTGTCTAATTGACCCAGCCAGGAATTCCAGTACTATGTTGAAAAGGTAGGGGGAGAGTGGGCAGCCTTGTCTGGTCCCTGATTTTAGTGGGATTGCTTCAAGTTTCTCACCGTTAAGTTTGATGTTGGCTATTGGTTTGCTGTATATTGCTTTTATTATGTTTATGTATGGGCCTTGGATTCTTGTTCTTTCCAAGACTTTTAACATAAAGGGGTGCTGAATTTTGTCAAATGCTTTCTCAGCATCTAGTGAGATGTCCATGTGGTTAGTTTCTTTGTGTTTGTTTATATAGTGGATTATGTTGATAGATTTCTGTATATTAAACCTGCATCCCAGGGATGAAGCCTACTTGATCATGGTGAATTATTATTTTAAGTGTTCTTGGATTCGGTTTGCAAGGATTTTGTTGAGTATTTTTGCATCAATATTTATAAGTGAGATTGGACTGAAGTTCTCTTTCCTTGTAGGGTCTTTGAGTGGTTTAGGAACGAGAGTTATTGTGGCTTCGAAAAATAAGTTAGGTAGTGTTCCATTTGACTCTATTTTGTGGAATAGTTTGGAGAGTATTGGTATTAGGTCGTCAATAAATGTCTGATAGAATTCTGCACTGAACCCATCTGGACCTGAGCTTTTTTTGGTTGGGAGGCTTTTGATGACTGCTTCTAATTCTTTAGGTGTTATGGGATTATTTAGATGGCTTACCTGGTCCTGGTTCAACTTTAGTATCTGGTATTTGTCTAGGAATTCATCCATTTCGTCCAGATTTTCCAGCTTTGTTGAGTATAGGCTTTTGTAGTAGGATCTGTTGATTTCTTGAATTTCCTCAGTTTCAGTTGTTATGTCTCCACTTTCATTTCTGATTTTGCTAATTTGGATACTCTCTCTTTGCCCTCTAGTTAGTCTTGCTAAGGGTTTATAAATCTTGTTAATTTTCTCAAAGAACCAGCTCTTGATTTTGTTGATTCTTTCAATGGTTCTTTTTGTTTCTATTTGGTCTATTTCTGCCCTAAGTTTGATTATTTCTTGTTGTCTACTCCTCTTGGGTGTATCTGCTTCCTTTTGTTCAAGAGTTTTAACTGTGCTATCAAGTTGCTAGTATATGCTCTCTCCAGTTTCTTTTTAGAAGCACTCAGAACTATGAGTTTTCCTCTCAGTACTGCTTTCATTGCATCCCATAGGTTTCAGTATGCTTTGTTTTCGTTTTCATTAAATTCTAGAAAATCCTTAATTTCTTTCTTTATTTCTTCTTTGACCATGCTATTGTTTCATAGAGCATTGTTTATTTTCCATGTGTATATTGGTTTTTGTTGTATTTGTTGTTATTAAAGACCAGCCTTAGACAATGGTGATCTGATAGGATGCATGGGAGTATTTCAATCTTCTTATATCTACTAAGGCTCGTTTTATGAATGATTATATGGTCAATTAGATAGAAGGTGCTGTGAGGTGCCCAGAAGAAGGTGTATTCTTTTGTTTTAGGATGAAATGTTCTGTAGATGTCTATAAATTCCAGTTGGTTCATAAGCTCTGCTAATTTCACTGTGTCGTTGTTCAGTTTCTGTTTCCATGATCTCTCAATTGATGAGAGTGGGGTGTAGAGGTCTCTCAGTATTATTGTGTGGGGTGAAATGTATTTTCTGAGCTTTAGTAGGGTTTCTTTTGTGAATATGAGTGCTCTTCCATTTGGAGCATATAGGTTAAGGATTGAGAGTTCCTCCTGATAAATTTTCACTGTAATAAGTAAAAAGTGTCCTTCCTTGTTTTTTTTTTTTTTTTTTTTTTTTTTTTTTTTTTGATAACTTTTGGTTGAAAATCTACTTTATTCGATATTAGAATGGCCACTCCAGCTTGCTTCTTGGGGCCATTTGCTTGGAAGTTTTTTTCCCATCCTTTTACTCTGAGATAGTGTTTGTTCTTGTCTCTGAGATGAGTTTCCTGTATGCAGCAAAATGCTAGATTCTGTTTATGTATCCAGTCTGATAGCCTATATCTTTTTATTGGGGAATTGAGTCCATTTATGTTAACAGATATTAAGGAATAGTGGTTGCTGTTTCCTGCTATTTTTGCTTTTAGAGGTAGAATTGTGCCTGTATGTCTTTCTTCTTTTTGTTTTCTTCCTTAGGTATTTTCTTGTTTTCACTAGGATGTAGTTTCCCTCCTTGTATTGGGTTTTTCACCTATAATTCATTGTAGTGCTGAATTTGTGTTCAGATAATGTGTAAATCTAGTTTTGACCAAGAATAACTTGGTTTCTCCATCTATGGTGATTGAGAGTTTTGCTGGGTGTAGCAGCCTGGGCTGGCACTTATGTTCTCTTAGGTTCTGTATGATGTTTGTCCAGGATCTTCTAGCTTTCATAGTCTCTCTTGAGAAGTCAGGTGTGATTCTTATTGGTCTGCCTTTATATGTTACATGACCTTTTTCCCTTACTGCTTTTAGTATTCTTTTTTTGCTTTGGACACTTGGAGTTTTGACTATTATGTGTTGGAAAGAATTTCTTTTCTGGTCCACTCTATTTAGAGTTCTGTTGGCTTCTTTTATGCACATGGTCATCTCATTCTTAAAAGTAGGGAAGTTTTCTTCTACGATTTTGTTGAAGATATTTACTGTGCCTCTTAGTTGATATTCTTTGCCCTTCTCTATTCCTATTATCCTCAGGTTTGGTCTTCTCATTGTGTCTTGAATCTCCTGGACATTTTGGGTTATGAGCTTTTTGGCTTTTGCATCTTCTCTGACTGTTTTGTCTATGTTTTCAATGTTGTCTTCGGCTCCCAAGATTCTCTCTTTCATCTCTTTGTAGTCTGTTAGGGATGCTTGTATCTGTGACTCTTGATTTCTTTACTAGGTTTTCTACCTCCAGGGTTGTCTCCTTTAGTGTTTTCTTTATTGTTTGCATTTCCATTTTAAATTCCTTCATCTCTTTGGTTCTGTTTTCCTCTAATTCTTTGATTTCTTTGAGTGTTTTTCGTGTTTCCTCTTTAAAAGCTTCTATTTCTTTATGCTTTTCCTCCTGTTCTTTTTGGTGTGATGACTTTAAACCCCTTGTTTAGAAATCTGTGATCAGAACACTGGATAAATGAGGCAGTTAGCTAAAGGGAACAGTGAAGTTTAGCTGAAGGTCTCATGATGCAATATGAAGGCAGGAAAAAAAAAACAAGTAAATGGAACTAGGAGGAGAAAGTAAAAAAAAAAAAAAAAAAAAGAAGAAGAAGAAGAAGAAGAAGAAGAAGAAGAAGAAGAAGATTCCAGAGACAAGGTAAAACAAGTGGGAACAAGATTCTTAAGGAATTTGGGAGGGATGACACAGGGGCCAGCTTAAGCCTCAGGAAGGAGAAATCCTTAATGATTAACCTCTAAACTGCCACAAGAAACAGTAAAGCCTAGAGCATGCCTGTTCATTGTTTAAAACACTGAGAAAAACAAAATAATTTCTGCCAGTAGAATTCTTGAAAATCCATGTAAGCAGAGATTCCCACCCTTTTTCTGTTCTTTCCTCGGCATGCTAACATGAGTGGATTTCTGCCACATTTTCTTATGAGCTTTCTGGGGGCAACTGACTCCTGGCCAAGGAAACGAAGCAAATGTGTCCTATTATCCAACGGATCCAATGGATATTGGCAATCGAATACGAAGCCAGTGCCAGAGTAGATACTGGAGAACAACCAAGAAGGAACCATCAGAAACTGAACTTATTATACGGACATTTACACAGTGCCAAAGCCCCTACTATCTACCATGATATGTTTCAAATATCCGTGTCGTCGACTCAGTGGGACATGCTTTACAGGGAATTTGATTTTTTCATTTTATTTACTTGCCATACACTAGAAGGTTGGTTCAGGGATACATATATAAAAACTTTGGTGGAGGGATTATGATACTGAGAAGTCATGTTAGTCAACATCTCTAACCCTACACCGTGACTCGTCTATGCTGTGATCCACTGATCAGTCTTTGTCCCAAGCTCATTTGTAATAATACTTCCGTTTCATTTATCTCAGCTGCTCTCTGCATCAGGAAGATTATCCCAGACAGATGTTTCAGGAGGAAGAGAGAGTAGAGATAAGCTTTGGGTTTCTGTGCACACAAAGATGGTAGAAATCTCCTTGGACATAAAGACAAGTGTAACCAAAGGCTGGAAGACACTGCTAAAGCTCAGAGTAGGGAAAAGCAGATGAGTCTCAGCATGAAATGTAGTTTCCCATCGCCCCTCCTTGTCTCTTTTCTTTTGGTGCTATTTGTTGTTGCTTTGTTCAGGTAGTAAATGCCTCTTCAAAGAATTGATTAATGATGGAGTTAAAGATAACAATAGTAACCAACCAGAGGTCCCAGAGATTAAACCGCTGTCCAAAGAGTACACATGGAGGGACCCATGGCTTCAGTTGCACATGTAGCAGAGAATGGCCTTGTTGGGCATTAATGGGAGGAGAAGCCCTTGGTCCTACCAAGACTTAATGCTGCAGTGCAGAGGAGCGTCAGGGTGGGGAGGTGGGAGGAGGTGGGTGGGTGGGTGAACACCCTCATAGAAGCAGAGGGAAGGGTGATGGGATAGGGGAAATGGAAGGGAATCCGGGAAAGGAGATAACTTTTTATATCAATAAAATCAGAAAAAAAGAAGAAGAGAGGTAAACAGTTCAGAGGAGCCGTAGATATTTTGTCATATACTACATAGTCTTTACATTTTTTCATGTATATATACATGTGGCCAAATTTATATATATACAGTACTTGTACGCCAGTACCTACAGAGGTCTGAAGAGGAATTAGATGCCTTGGAACTGAAGCCGAAGTTACAGGTGGTTGTGGCATGTCAGAAATGGATGCTGGTACCTGAGCCTGAGTCCCCTGCAAGAGGTAGCTTTTTAGTGGTTGAGCCATTTCTAAAGACCCATAGTGAGTATTCTTAACAGCAGCAACAGTGTATACCCAAGGTATAGTGATTATGCTATTTGTACACCATGGATATCTAGTCAATGCTTATTAATGTTTCAATGGTTTACATTAATGGTTGATGTCATCCTCTTTATTAATAAAATGACAGACAAGCTGAAGGTGAGATAACAAATCACTAGAGAAGGCTGACATCAAAGTGCTAACAGCTGACCGTCCTCCATATCAGAAGGCTTCCTTCTCTTTGATTTATAGTGGGACTTGATACCATCACTTTACCCAGTTGTCAGAGGGAAATTGTACAGTGAGAGACCAGTAATACAGATAGATTCTCTGACCTTAGAAGATAAATATCCAAAAAGAAATCCTCAGTGGATCCCTTCCTGTTTCACATCTCATAAGGCCACACAGTTGGGCTCATGTTCTATATGGGCATATAATTTAAATTTGTGGGTATAGATCCTGATCCAAAAGTTAGAAAAAGTAACTCAAATATTTCCTAGCATCAAAGGCAACATAGTTTTAAAATAAATAATACTTTAAATATTGAATACATAGTACCTTGAACTAGCTTTTTATTAAACTTATCAGTAGCAGTTTAACATAATGACTCTGGGTCCAACCTGCATATTTCAAACATTCTCTGTTGAGCTGTTGAAAGCTCCAGAATGTATGGGTCACATCTATTGTCCGTTGATCAAGGCAAAATGAAATGCTTATGATAAATTCTCAGAAAAAAATGCACGAACCCAATTAAGATCATGTCTGAAATTTAAAATAAACAGCCTTGTGACAACCTTACTCAATTCTGCATCTGATGGACCACAAAACAGCCTTGAGTTTTTGCACCACCATTAAGCATTAGCTCAAGTGCAAAGTGAAATGTGGCTGTAGTGATCAGGATACATCTGCTAAAGATAGCACACCCTTCCCCATCTGATCCTCCTGGTGCCAGGGAGCTGCATGCTCAGTCTTATGACTTAAGTGCTATAAAGGGTCTGGCATGGGTCTCCTCCCACTTTTATCATGGCTGAAATGAGCTGATCACCAGATCCTGCCCTTCGGTTTGGCTCTAAGCACTTCTAAATTATCTATAACTTCAGAAAAATCTGCCAGCAAAATATGCTCTTTTGATTTCCTTTATCTCTGGGTAGAAGGTAAATGGGCAGAATATCACCATAAGCCAATATTTTCTTGGAGTCCAGAGAAGTGCAGGGTTCCCACCCCCCAAACCATGAGTCAAAACTTAAGAAAAACTACCCTAATGCAGGCTGCAAAGTTAAGACTAAGTTAGCAAAGTTAATTTGCCACTTGTTTAATGATACACATTATTGTACTACATGGTAATTAGGCATAAGTGGCAGGCAATTAATATATATGGCTGAAATTAGAAGTTTTATATAGTCAAACCAATTTGAATTGATCTTTTTCTTCTTGCTTCATTAATTTTCCACTTTCTATAAACAGCATAGATGTTGACAGCTTCTCTGACGTATCACATTAAGAATCTCAGTAGGAAATTATTGTACTTTTTAAAAAGATGGCTTGATATTTGAAGAGACAAGCCTTCCCTGATTTGAACATTATGCAATCTATATATGTATCAGAGCATCATTTGCTGTCACATAAGTATGTGCATTTTTTATGTGCCAATTAAAATAAATGTAAAATGTACTCAAAATCCTTCCTTCAGTATGGGTTTGTGTTGTTTAACAAACTAATGGGGATGACATAACTATTTATTACAAAGTTTGAAAGGGCTGTTGGACAAAGTCATCCAGCTATTTCAATGTTGGGTGCAAACCTGGATATTTGAAGTGTGTAAACCCCATAGAGAAGTTTTCTTATGTTCTGATTTCTAGGGAGGCAGGACAAACACAGAAGGGCATGAAGATGTGGGTAGGTATTTATTCCCCAAGCTTGAACCTCTGGGCTTTCAAAGATTTTCTCTGTCCTAATACCTTATCTGTATCTCCAGGTTTTAGGAGCACTGGAACCCGCTTCCTTTTCAAACCTAAGACTTGTACAGAACTCTCTGGACTCAGGATGTCCCACATTGGTCCGTTATTTTTCTGTACACACACCCAGTCAAAAGCAGCCTTCGCGTCTCCTCCTCCATTCTGAATCTGAAGACGATGTCTGTTTCCTCACTAATCTGAAAGGTATGAGTTCATCCGAAAGCACGGTTAGCAAAGGCCATGTCCTTTGAAAAATGTCCTCACAGCCTCCCGATAGTTCTTGCTTGTCCTGTGCTTTGTCAGTCTGTGTCTGTAGCATGAGGTTAGGCACTGACCCTATTTGTTGAGTTCATGAATGAACCCATGGGATTAATGCACTCGTTAATCCATGTGATTAAAATGTGCCCCGAGTTACAGCTTCTAAGAGCAGTGGTAGTCTGGAGGGATGCCAATAGATGCTCACGGTCTACGTTGTATGTGAGAACGTGAACTGTCATCACTTCATGGCCAAAAATAATAAACAAAGATCCCGCTGCTACGGGTAGTCACCCCAGACCACAGGCCTGTATTGTACCTTTTTTTTTTTTTTTTTTTTTTTTTTTTTGCTGACTCTTATTTCACTCCCAGCCAGACATAATTTTCCAAATCAGGAGTGCAATTGCTTTTTGTGGGTGAAACTGTTTAACATATTTCGGTAAACAACTAACTATCGAAGTGCCTAACACAGTGAGATTATTCGCCTAGTCGTGGGGATAGCGGGTTGGATCAGACAGATTGGTGGTAAAAAGTTTGGTTAGGAAATCTATTGTGATAGTGGAAGATAAAGTAAAATATTTATGGCGCATTCTTATGACTTTGCTTTGAATGATTCGTTCTTGCTTAGCTGGGGCTCTGGGAGTACAGCTTTGGAATGAAGTGATGTTTCTGCTGTCTCGGTAAATTCATCAGAGTTATAGTGGCTTCCGGTCCCTGTCATCCTTTTTGTTTCTTTCCAGCACATTGAACTACTTAACAGTTTTGCAGGGATGTGAAATAAGCACACATGAGCAGTATAACAAAACAGCAAAGTAGCCAAGGAGTGAGGGTGTGGCTTGGGGCTGAGAGCCTAATTGACGGGATAAGCAATAGGAAGAGCAGGTCCCTCAATGGATGGATGCTGAGAATCTTAAGAACTTCAATGGCCAGGTTGGCCTCAGTGAATAATAAGAGAGATAGAAAGAGAAGGACAAAATATTTATGGTAGCAAAACTTCTAGAAAAGACAGTGCTGTAAGAAATTCAATTCAGGGGCTGGAGAGATGGCTCAGTGGTTAAGAGCACTGACTGTTCTTTCAGAGGTCCTGAGTTCAATTTCCAGCAACCACATGGTGATTTACAACCATCTGTAATGAGATTTGATGCCCTCTTCTGGTGTGTCTAAAGAAAGCTATGGTGTACTCATATAAATAAAACAAATAAATCTTAAAGAAAGAAAGAAAGAAAGAAATTCAAGCTGGGGCCATGGTGACAGAGGACAGGAGTGGGGGGAGAGTTCTGTGCTTCCCTTTAGGTAGCAGGGTGGGAGGGCTTACTTGAGAGTCGAAGAAGCCACCCACCTAACTCTCTTTCTCGAAGCGCTTGTTCACTGTGTTGGAAAACTACATATTTTCAAGTCTGACCATGTGCACACACTGAAGACCCACTTAAGTGATAGACAGTAACTAAAACTGAATGCATTTTAATTCTAAAATCCACAAGGAGGCATTTTCCCCCAAAGAATAGTGTATAAATAGGAAGTTGCCATTCTCCTCCAATTGCTCTAAACGTCATAAAGAAAAATTAAGTTTTCTTGGGTAGATACTTTGACAGGTGTTTGTTATGCGAGCTTCAAGTGCTGAACTGAGTGGTTGATGTGTTAAGGCAGATTTCTTTCCAGTCTGTGAAGAAGAGATCATTCAACAAACTCCCCGTTCCATAAATGGAGAAAACTGGCAAAGACAGATTAACAAAAGAGTGTACATAATTCAAATGTTAAACCAGCGATCTAAACCAGTGACCCAAAGTCACTGTCTGACTCCCAAGCATTTTAAATATTTGCTTTGAAATAAATGGCTGAATCGAGTCTTTGCCTGTAAACTCTGGGAGGCTGGACCAGATTGTCATAAAGGTTCCTGTAGCTCTTGCATCCCCTGAGCTCACCTCTCACACATCCGCACCTTGACATGTGCCTGTGTGTTAAAAATTAAGCGTTAGATTCACATCCACACTTCCTACTTCGCTTACCCGGCTCAGGTTTGAAGCTCTCTGTCCTCACTCCCAAAGGAACACTTGCTTCACAGAAACCGACACCGAGTGTTCTGGGTTTTGAATAACACCAGGAGGATAAGATTCCAGGTCTGTGATCAGCAACTCCTGTGTCGGATTTGCAGTCCTCCTAAATGTTCCATGGGGTGCAGGACCTATTTTCAGGATGCAATTGGAAATTTTCCAGTGTCGACAAATGCAAAGATACTACCGACAGAGAGGTAACTATTCTGTATTGACACTAAATAGATAGTCTAGTTTGAAAGAATATTCCTACTCAAAACTGAAGAGAGTTATTTACATGTTAAATTGTTTTAATGTAGCCTTAAATATTTTTTTCCATAAATTTCTTTTAGGGTAAAAGTACTAGCTTTCCTTAGTACTAGACCACAACTTTAATGAGTCACCAACCTGTAAGATGCATCCAGATTCCAGATGTCTCGTGTTTGGGTATCTGAGGAAGAAAGGGAATCATGATAAATAAATATAATAATAATAATAACAATAACAACAATAATAATGTAAGTCCCAATTTGTAGACAGAATAAACCATGCTGTTACCTTGACTGCCAGAGCTCACAGTCATGACTCATGTGGGATTTTATATGTATTTGTTATTACTCAGACCTCCTAGACATGAGTGATCATCAGCTGTCTTACAGCTGTCTTTTGCTCCAGCACAATGAGAAGAGGGAAGAGAAGGTAGATGCCAGCCCCACGTGCCACTGTTACTTCCTTCTTCTTAAACTTAGGGAAGGATATGTCCTTTCAGAACCTGTCTCTCAAGTAAATGTAGTGTCATGGCTCAAATGTTCTAGTGACAAAGAATTATATTTCAGAATTCCATGCCAGGTGGAAAACAAACTAAAGAAAGGAGCACACTGATTGGACAATCCTAGGCAAAGACTCAAACACACAACTAAAGAAAGGAGCACACTGATTGGACGATGATAAGCAAGGACTCAAACATCCCACTAAAGAAAGGAGCACGCTGATTGGACAGTGGTAGGCAAATGTGAATGAGAGAGGAGGGGTCTTAAAGTTTCTATTTAAAGATCCAAGAGTGGACAAAAAACAATAGTTCATGGTTGAACTAGAAGGACAAACTCTGTTCACTGAAATTAATTTATTATTAAAATGACTCTACGTACTATATTATCATAAGTAGAAATGAGCCCAAAATAACCACTGATTGAATCTCTGGATCTGTAGCTCATTGTCCTAGTTTCCCATCATAAATGTGAACCATTTAAATGTAGAATAACCCTGAGTCATCATTATTCTTTCCTGTGACTTATTTTGTGTCATATAAAAGGCCAGATGAAAGGAAACTTGAGGTGGAGGGGGGTAAATATATCGGGGTGAGATAGGTCTGTTTTCAGAATTGATTTATGCATGCTTAGTGCATGGGGTTGAGAAAAGTATATGATGAGAACTTGGGGTGTACTCCAAGAGATAGACAATCTTTCCTGGTGTAGCCCACAGAATGGTGACAGTGCTTCAGAGTATGTTGAGGTATTTGATGGTCTACCGTGTTTGTTTTCTTTGTTTCTATCAATCTGTCATTCTCAGCAATTTGTATCACCTCTATACATTTCTCTGTAGCATAGAATTTAGCCTTCAGCTTTTAGGCTCATATAAAGGCAGTTTCTTTCTTGCATGATAGTAGTTCTCTAAAACAACATTTATTGAGTGTGACCTGCTACACCAACTTGGTTAAATGACTGTCTAAACTTGTTTCTGATTCCTCAGGATGACATCTACAGACTCACCAGCAGCTGTGTTTGGAAAAATGGTAAGCCACGTCAGACATAGTTTAAAATTATCTGATGGATCTTAAGGTCACCAAGTATTTTTCTTGAAAACATTTAGATATTACATGAACACAGCTATCATCATTTAAAGGGGGTTTGGAGGATGGGGCATTTCACTTGAAAGCAAAAATTATGAATGTGTTGGCAAAATTGTAAATTCGTGCCACATAAATGGGGAATTGTTGAGATAATGCTTATATATGGTTTTCATGGGGAGTGGAAAGTCTAATTAACTTTGTTAATGATAAGAGCTATGTAATATTGAACTACTCAGAACAATTCATTAGCAATAACAATTTTATTTATGTACATATTTCTGAATATTTTGAATTGTAACCAACATCACAGAGTCTTGCTCAGCCTCCCTACACCAATGTCTCCCTGAGACCCTCCAGGCCACATACAGCTATGGCAAAATTGAAAATGACAGAGAGGAGTGGCTGATACTCCTTCTATGATAGAAGGGCAAAAGTTAAAAACCCAGCGCTGATAATCCTTTGCAAGCAGACTGAGCTGGTCTTATGAAGATGCCAGTGGGTCTGCTCATAGGGTAAGGCTGTACAACAAAGAAACTGAGTTTTGTGCATTTTAATATCCTCTCTATGAGGACAAACACATCAGACCAAGGGCAGTTTCAGGGTCTCCTCCACAAAGTGCATCCACCAGAACTTGATGTGACTTTTAGACAACCAGAGTGGTATGGTGCTAACCTAAACCAACTTTTATGAGATCTTGAGTGATGGTAAGATGTACACTTTGGGTGGAGCTCAGAAGTAAACAGAAAACACATCACATGTCCAGACATGCTCCAGACTGCCATCAGATAAGATGAATTTAAGGGTGGAAGGGGCATATCTATAAACAAACTGCAAACAGAATGGCAGGCATATTGGAAAGCATACAAGCAAACTGAATACTTCAGTGTTCTTTATTTTGAAACTGTTTTAAAGGGGAAGGCAAGCACACTGACCCTTTATGGGTTGGAAGTCTTTTTTTTTTTTTTTTTAAATCTACAGATAGCTCCTGGTGTCTGTCCACACCAGAATTCTTCATCCTCAGGATAGAGTGTGGGTTTTATACACCACAAAGCCTTTCTGGCGTGTCTTCTTCACCTGATGTTTTGGCTTATTCACATCAATTCTAACTAACTGTGGCTCCAGGCTCTCCTTCTCCCAGCATTACAAAGTACTTCCTGGCAAAAATTATCCACATCTGAAAATTTATATGAAAGACCTACCTGGAGATATTTTGTGAACATTCTCTTCAAATGATAAATATTCTTTATATTAAGGAATATTGTTAACCTGGTGTATTAAAATTTGTTCATGTCTTTCTTTTCTTTTCTTCCTAGCTGTTGGATTTGTACTAATTACCTATAGCATCTGGTTCAAAATTTGAACAATTTGCTGCTGACTGGTTCCTACTGAGTAACAAAACCATTCTCTTTCAGTTTTAGTCCTATGATGTTTCCAGTGATGGATTTGGCGACTCCATATTTATGACCCTAATTATGATCTAATGATCACAAAACTGTGGGAGAAAATTCACATCGCTTGCTTAAGTAGGACAAGGTGTCAGTTTAAGTCAAGATAAAAACATCCTCTATCTTTTGGGACCTTTTAACTCACCAAAAGAGGTACGTTTCGTCCAGCCGAGTTAAATCGGCTTTCTGAGAACAAACTCCACAGCAACTGTAAGGAGTCGGCTTGGCATGATCCAAAGATCTCCAGAGGCTGTCTTGTACCCTCATTTAACAACATGTATGCACATCTCCTACTCTTTGTAAATCAAAAGACTGTAAAAGAATCCATTGACAAGTCTCTTTACAAGCCAAACAAGATTTAGGAACAACTTACATATAGCAAGGGCACAGGCGTTTTAGATCTCAAATAACGAAGTTCTCTTGTCTCTATTTCCCTGATAGGTCTGAAAAAACAATAGTGGTACACCTTGAACTGCCATTTTCTCTCTGGGAGAAATTACTTCAGGGCTCGTTTTGGCTTTGGGTGATCATCCCTTTATTAGAGGAAAGGTCTTCTATTAAAACTTCCTCTCACTGCGCCGGTCTACTTAGTGTCATCTGACCGATTCTGAGAAGTGTAGCAGAATAGCAGACCACCAAGAGCTCCCTAACAGATTAAGAAAAGATGAGTAAGCAAATTAGTCGGCTAAATGAACGAGTCCCATCAGAAGACAGGCGCTCTTTGCCTCCATCACGATACGCCTCATTAGCTCCATTAGCTGGTCTTCCATAGCCACTGCCCCGCCCGCTCGTTTCTAAGCAGTTTCACTGTGTCAGCTTCGATCCCCACTGCACCCCGCCTAGCTCACAGCTGTAATATCGCCATCCATGAGCACTGACTTTTAAGTTAAGTGTCACAAATTTCACAGTCATCATTTCCTTGCAAGCCTAAAACTGACGACTGCTGCTTTTTGCTTCAGTCTTTCAGAATTAATCACTTGCTCCAATTGGCCGGTCCCAGCAGCCTCCTGGCCCGTTAAACTCAATGTTAAATTGTTCTATATGTTCTAATTGACAGATACTAAAGTATCACCTCATCCTGTGTTTTAGCAAACATAGCTAAGAGGTGGTTAGGAGAGAGACTGAGAGACTGAAAGCACATGGTCTTATTAAGATGGTTAGATATTTGTAGGATATCTCCTATGTGCCTAAAATTGAAAGAGATTACATTGGAGATAAGACAGAAATTCATTCAATGGCAAATCCCAATCCTTGAAGTCCTGACAGTTTTAGTATATGAAGTGATGGAGAGGTAGGCTAGAACCCATGCTATGAAGCTGACTTAAATTAGATTAATTTTACATTTCTTTACATTACCTTAAAATTTCAGGAAAATCCAATGACTAAGCAACTGGTGATTTTTTTCCCCAGAAAAGTATCAATAATCGATAGAACTCTGAACAACACCTATTTGAAAATTTTTGAAATAGTAGTATATACCTCCAGATGAAATTTTAGTCTACTTGTCACTAAAGGAGATTATGGAGCCAAATTCTACAGAACATCTTTTGAAAACTGCTAAGACACACCACTGACTCATCATCTTAGCAGAATGCCGCGTACAGATTCTTTTCTTTTCCTCTACAGAAATATAACCAGAATCATTTTTTCCAGAAATGTCTACAGCTATTTAGCAGTGTCGGGTCTGTTTGACCTGGCAGAAAGAGTAACACTTTAAGAGGAGATGTTTACATAGTATGGTTATGTTGACATCATTCCATCTGTGGACAGTCTGTGTATTTGTAGACAGGGCAGTGTGTGCATATATGTGTAGACCTATGGTCTATGTTCACTTTCATGTGAGTATATGCATATATACATGTGGTTCATGCGTGCACATGTCTATGGAGATCAGAGATCAATTTCAAGTGTGTTCTCTGATAGACATCTCTCCATCTCCTCTTTTGAGACAGGGTCTCTCATTGACTAGTTTATCACTCAGCTTGTCTGATTGGCCAGTGACCTCTCAGGATCCACCTGTAAGGATTATATTTTTATGGGAGATATAGAAAGTGTTGATGTATAATCATTACATTGCTCAAATGTTACAAATGATCAGCTAGGAAGTGGTTAAAAATGAAGTATAATTCTAGAAATAATAAGGATAGGGATAAGGAGATATCTGTATCCTGACCAGGTGAATTTTATATTTTTAAATGTTTTTTTTTTTGAGATGTGTAGTATATAATATTTGGAAAAGCAACAGTTAAAAAAAAAAGTGATACTATTACTCACCCAAAGCACAAGGACAAGTTAAGTTATAGCACTGACCCAACTCCACCTGAAGAATATGGTACATCTGCCTCCCTCCACTCTTCTTCCTGCTTAGAGCTTTTGTCAGCTTTTATACTGAAGTCTATCCTTCTATGGCTGACCTGTAACCAACTATCTGAGAAAGAGTTTCAAGGTGACGGTGCTGTCAGTTAAATGCAAATTCCATACCTGCTTTTCCCTGGGCAAGTAATGACCTCACCTCATACAGTACAGTGTGAATAATTATGAAGCCTGATTGTACCTGCGTCATAGGAATTTTATGACACTACAGCAAGGAGGCAATGGTTTGAAGGAACAGCTTGGAAACAGATTTATCCAGATGTTGGAAAATACTCTGTCCATAGTGGTCAAGCTTCTGAGCTCCCATGTTTTCCAAGTCATGAATTCAATGTCCACCTGTCAGATATTTAAGCTCAATGAAACTTGGAGAAATGATGGGAGATGTCTTTGAAAACTTAATGGATGCATTCCAGTCAAGACAGACTTAAAGGATTTCCTGTCTAATCACTGGTTACTCCTAACACTTGATCAGGTTTGTCATGATAGTTCTCTCTACACACTTGGAGGTACCATTAGTCATCCTGAGAATCCTGAATTAGGATGACTTTTTCACTGAAAAGCATCGGTTGTAAATATGCCCAAGTGTTACATTATTGTAAACATTCCCCTTATTCTCAGCGTAGTGCCTTCCTGATGTGATAACCGATAGATACGGGTTGTGGTAGGTTCTGATGAATCTTAAGGACCAGCCCTTCTGGCAGCTTTCTTTGAAGAAGTTTCCTGCTTATGCACATTAGCTTATAATTTATTCACTATAATATCAGACTACTGGTATACCTAGAATTAGCTTTTCTCAATTGTATCTATCCATGCTAGAAATTCCAGCAAGTCTGACCTATTGTTTAAGACAGACTTAAATGTAATTTTGGGCTGACATTGTGCTATTCTATAACTTTTTTTTTTTTTGGCTACAATACATGAGAGTGCTTCATAACTGAAAGACAGAAAATATGTCTTACTTAGCCTGGTTTGAAATTAATCTTTTATATAAACTCTGTATTATACATAGAGAAAAAACAGAAAAGGCTAGTGCATACAGAATAATCAATTCTTTGGTATTTTTCTTTTGGGATAGTTATCTTGAAACTTAATTTGAAGAAATATACTCACAGGCTTTCGATTTTCTGTTCCTTTAAGAATTCACACAATGATGGATGTATTATAACCAGTATTTGTACACTCCACAGGAAATTCCTCAAAACCATCGCATCTTCCAAAAGGGCCAGCTTAAAATGAAGTCTTAAGTTTTATTAGTGATGTTCAGAAAAAGGGGTCTTGCCTCAGATCGTGTTGCATCTTGTGCTTAACATTCTTAATCTTCCACGAAATTTGCTCACTGGACCTATGGAGAGATGAGTTAAGTCACTGTGGTATCTAAAATATACAATAGGATTCGAAATATCAAAATGGCAGACCTCTGTCCTGATGTTTCTCCTGAAATCTGGTCAAGTGTCTCTTGACTTTCAATACCTAGAGATGTTACATTTTCTTAAATAAAAGAACCAGCAGTTATTTGCTCATACATTTTAATGTTATACTTATTCTTAAAACAATTAAAAAGCTTTAATTTTTCCTAATACCCCACCCTTATGTCACTACTAATCTACACTCATTTTTTTCTAAATCATCCCTTCTTATAAATAATTGAGCAGTCAACAGTATTACATATTATGTATGTTAGCCTATTACTTAGGCAGTAAGAGATTAACCTGATTAATGTTGATAGGGAATATCTATGAAGAACCATAATGACATGTAAGAAAACAAATGTAATTCTATTATAATACCCAATGTGGCTACTGACTATTAAATATCGTCTCCCGATACTCCCCGCCACTCACTCTCAGCATATACAATAACAAACTTAGAGAATTGTCCCATTTCATCTAATTGTGAGTTCTACGTTTTTAAAAAATCATTTTAAAAAATCCACTTCCAGAGAAGTAGGGAAAGGAAGAAAGAAAGGGAGAATGCAACATTTGTTTCATGGTTGGCTGGAATCAGCTTTTACTTTCTTAGCATCCGTTTTTCCTGTTTGTGGAAAATAAAAGGTATCTGGGCTCCAACATCACAATCCCCAATAATGCCAGGCTTTGCTGTGATTGCCACACCTCCATGCTATAGTGACAGTCTTCTTCGGGGCTCTTGTCTTTGGCCTTAGCTACCAGTCTCAACATTCCCATACAAAACCTATGTCACTGTAGGGATCTTTATCTAAACACTAACTAGTTTCTATCACCACACCCATGTAAATCTTTTCCGAAAATCCTCTAAGTGCCGAAATTAAGTTTGAAGTCATCTGTCAGTGTTCTCATTGTTGTACTGAGGCTTGCTCCGTTTCTCCTCGGCTTCCCATGACCTGCCTGTGAGGCACACTCTCGACCTCATTCCTTGCTAAACTCTCTTCCGTATTAATCACTAAATACAACTTATCCTGATGGTGAAAATAAAGATGAACTCTTTCTAGAGACAGTGCCTATTTGGTTTCGACTTTGTTAAGTTTACCCTTTTCCAAGTGTGTGTGTGTGTGTGTGTGTGTGTGTGTGTGTGTGTGTGTATGTGTGTGTGTGTGTGTGTGTATGTGTGTGTGTGTGTGTGTGTGTGTGTGTGTTGGGGTGTGGGGTGATGGTGATTAGAGGCTGCATTCCATTGCATAAATTTGATCAAATGGTTTTTATTACCTATGGTATTAACAGAGTACCTCAAATGTAGAGGCTGTCCAGCACTACACACATTTCTAAATCTCATCCAAGTGCATGTGAGCAACACTGAAGTATATTTTAGGTGAGTCTGTGACCTAGTGCATAGCTAAAGAGCAATGCCATAGCAAGCATCATGGTTCCATTGTTAAAAGCTCTCTAATACACACCACGATTCACACTTAGATGACAGTTTCCTAAAGAACTGGAAGAAACATGTCAGACATGCTCAATGACACTTGGCACCTGCAAACAGAGCACTAAAACTGGTCACTTTTGCTAGAAATTTCTATTCGCCACTCTTGTGTTATTTTAGTTACGATAGCATTGTCCCATACAATGTTTGTTTTCATTTCTTTAAGGCTTCCTAATCCCTAGAAACAAAGTCGCATCTGTTAGCCAATGGCATCTTAGCCTCCCAGGACAGCCTGGAATATAACCACTGTCTAAAAAGCTTTTCTAGATGGTAACATTGAACTCAGAGAGAAGCATGCTGGGATGGCAACATTGTGTTATTAGTTTGCCTTTTCATGGGAGGACGTTTCTACATGCCACGTACTTTATACAAAATGAACATTTAGAATCCCTGCTTAATATTTCAGGGGGCAAAGAATTTCAGATGAGGTGAACTCAAGCGTTCATGTGGATGAGCAAGCCAAGCCGACTGAGGAACTGGGAAACAGGGTGACAAGATGGGGTAATGTTAAATGACATAAAGTCTCTGGATAAGCAAGAAGGAAGTTCCCTTTTCGGTTCATACCATATCTGGGGTGGGAAACGACACCTTACTGTGGTCAGTGTGTATTGTCTACATAAGTCTAGGACCTTCTTATCTGTAGTCCCACAGTGTGAAATCCTTTCAAACTTGCATTGCTCAAGAGAGTGCTGGAGCCCAGCAGATAGTAACGGCTGGGAAAGCCCTGTTAAATGGTAGCTCTGCCTAGGGCATTTCAGGATAACACATAAATTGTATTTATCTAGAGTAGTAATGTTGGGTCTGGCTCATAGTTCTGAATTGGAAAACAACCCCAAATTATGTGTACAAGAAATGGTTGATGTCTTTAAAAATGGGGATCCGACGGCTCAGACCTTAAAAGTCTCTGCACCAAATAAAATTCAGTACTTTGTTTAGACAAAATGTTCCTTGCCTTTTGAGCAGAATACAATTCTGTTGTTGCTTTGCATGAGTGAACGCGTGCCTGTTCATAATTGAGTGGGGCGGCGTTTGCATCCGTATATTTATGGCGGGCAAAGGAGAACCTCAATTGTAATCCTCAGAAATGATACCATCTGCCTCTACGGAGACAGGGTATCTTGTTGGCCTGGAGCTTAGCAATTAGACTATACTACCTGCCAGTGAGCCCCAGGGACGCACCTGCCTCTCTTTCTGCAACACTGGAACTACATGCACCCACCACCGTGCCTAGCATTCCTACATGGGTTCTAGGGATCATGCTAAGGTTCTTATGCTTCTGAGGCAAGCAGTTTGCTGCCTGAGCTATCTCCCCATCTGTGAGTCAAATGCAGTACTTGAAACTATAATTCCCTCACTTTGGAGATGGTACATATTCTGGCAGGGGTGGCCTCTAACCTGTTTCTACCCAAAGTTTATTTTGTGCTTTAAATTTTATGTAGCTCTTCCCACATCTGTCCTAGTCTAGTAATTTTTTCTCTGAAAATTAGATACAAAGAAAACATTGAAGAATACCTCTTATTTGTTTAAGTTAAAAATCATATGTAAGAAATTGGTGGTATACAGCTTTAAGTTCATGATGAAAGTTAGTACCTTTCTATAAAAAGTTTTCATTGTGATGTTCATTAAAACCCAGGGCTTTTAGTATAACAGTTGTGGCTTCATATTACACAAAACAAAACAAAGTAAATGAGCGAACAAAACCAGTATATTGGACTTTAAAGCTATAGGAGTTTTTTGGTAACAAACAGATAAATCTTCTTTCCACAAATAAAAGCATTAAAAAAAAAAAAAAAAAAAAAAAGTCAACAGAGCAGCCTCCGGGCTCCATAGCCAGGGAAAGTTGCGGTTCTTCTGTTGTCAGGCTAGTGCCCTTTCTACTACAGGGGCATTCCTGCTGAAGTAGGAAAGAAAAACTATTTTTTAAAAAAGTAAAAAAACACTCAGCCAACAAAAGCATAACTAATAAATAAATATGAGACTCCATTCAATAATCAAACCAGAATGTAGTTGTCCTGATCTTTAAAGAGAATAGTCTAGAGGGGCTGGAGGTCAAGAGATTTCTACACAAAGATGAAAACCTGAATTTGATCTTTGGTCCACGTGTAAAATTCAGCTTCTCTGACAAGTGCCTCTAATCCCAATGCTAAGGAGAAAAAGACAAGAGGGTATCTGGGCTTGCTGACAGCCAAACCAGCTGAGGTGGGTAAGTTCCAATTTTAGGGAGACAACCTGACTTAAAAATTAAAAGTGGAGATTGATTGAGGAAGACATTTAACATTAACCTCTGACTGCCACATGCTACTTGTACACATACTCATACCTATACAATCACACACACATAAATACTACACACAAAACATACATACATAAAAACATACACACATATATAAACACATATATATATACACACATACACCTATGTACATAAACACACACATACACACATATAAATACATATACACATACATACACTTATATATACATGTAAACACATGCATTCACACATATATAAGCACATACACACATACACTTATGTACATAAACATAAACACACATATGTATGTATATAAACATACACATATAAACACACATATAAACATTACATACATATATATACACAAACACACACATACATACACTTGCATACATACACATAGACACACACAAACACACATCCACATATATACACATATATGCACATACACTTATGTACATAAACACACATATGCACACATATAAAAACACACATCCACATGTACACACATGTACTTATATACCAACACATAAACACACATTCACACATATATAATCACATACACACATACATTTATGTACATACACATAAATACATACATATGCATGTATATAAACACATACACATGCAAGCACACATACACATATAAATACACTTTACACACATATACACATTACATATATATACACACACAAACACATATACACATGCATACATACACATATAGACACAGAAACACACACACATACATACATACATACATACATAAATACATACATACACATGAAAATGATTATAGAATGTTTTAAAATAAGCAAAGCACCCTGTTGTTCCAATTCAATATAATCATATGTAATCCCTTAAAATTTCTAAAATGTTAGAGGCAAGAAATGACTAAGCCAGTTTTTTTTTTTTTTACTGTATTCTTTTTCTCATATAGGATTCTTTACAAAATTAACTTTTGCTCCTAAACCTGCTTTACTTTTAGCCCATTTGCAACATAGGGCTTCCTTCCTCTTTCTGAACCGATAAATCCAGTGTTATCAGGCTCGGGAATCAGACAGGATACTTGGGAAACTGATGTGCCCCCACAGAAAGCATTTCGAATGGCATCTGATAAGGGAGAAAAAAAGAACCACTTGCAATCTTCAGATGTGAAATTGCCTGGGAATCTCCTAACATCACTTAACAAGTGACAAATACCCAGGGTAAGGAACACAATTGCGTCCCCCTTTAACCAGCCAGGGCCATTTGGTAGCTGGAATATCACCTGGGAGAGAATGATAACCAGAAGGCATGAGATGTAAAATACACTCCAGGGTGCTTGCCGGGACAAATCCCCAGGAGAAGAAAATGTATAGCACAGAGACCTGGATGCCATGGAAGAAGTTATTAGCCAGCTGGGCAGAGGGAGTGACATTTGGTTGAGGCAGGGTGTGGGCACAGATCTCCAGGCAATCTGTCTTCTGTCTTCCCTACTATTGGCAAACTCATAGACCCTTCTTCTTTACTCCCCCTCGTATCTGAAGTCGTCATCTCAGGGCAGGATGATTTAGTATACATTTCAAATAATGTGACTTAAATATCTTCCTAAGCAAGACAGACCTCCGGGCAACAAAGCTCCAGGTCAAGAAGGAGTTTGTTGTTTCTGCTCCGGCTCGGACCTGATCTGATGGACTTCAACCATTTCTAGCTTCCTTGTGTCCCTAAAACCTTCCTTTGTACTTTGAGGTGAGCCAGAGTCAAATTGCAACCTCTTTAGATAGGGGAGAGTTGAGAATACGAGACGGGGGCTCCATTTTCCTTGCTGAGCCAAGGAGCTCTCAAGGCCACACAGAAGAAATGCCTCCAGCCCCTTCTCTGTTTACTCCATCTGTTTAGGGGAAGGTCAGGGTTTCCTCTCCTTGATAAAGGATGGCAAACACAGCGCTTGTTCCCAGGCGACTCTTGTGTTTTTAGCTTTCTTTGTTCTCCGATGTCTGACCTGCTTTTGTCAGGCTAAAGTTCAGGAGCCATCTGTAAGGCCTTCTTCAGTGTAATGAGGACAAAGAGGAGATCCACGTGCCCACTCAGGCACATAGATAAATCCAGCCTATTTTGTAGCACCACCCACCCATCCACCCACCCCATCCTGGGTCAAGGTCAGCCTTGTGATTTGCCTTACACTTATGTCAGGACTGTGAGGAGGACATGCTAAGAGGACACCGAAGTTGGCTGTGATGTCGCTAGCGAGGTTAGCGTTTGAAGGTAGTGGAGGAATGTTTATATCTATCCCATTTTCAATGCTGTCTGCATTCCGGATATTATTATCAGAAAAACAGATCTTCAATGCCCCATTTCCTGTTCTCTTTACATTTTGTTTTTATCATCACAAGAAGGTACCAGGTTCAAACAACGTATTAAACTGTCCGCAGTAACTATTTGTAGTATGACTCTTCTTTACACGTAGTGGTGTCTGCCTAAAACATAAAGACTGTGCCCTCTAGGGTTATAAATGACACTGTGTTCTGCGGCTTGGGGCTTGAGATTATTGGGATGGAAGCTGACAATGCCTTCCTCCACAACTCTCCTAAGATGCTGTGAGTTGCATCTGCACATATCCACATCAGCTTCCTATGCCCACTTTTTTTTTTTTTTTTATGAACAGCACAAGTGACATTCCAGGTGACAGCCAGTCTGTATAACATGAGAGGCAAGGCTGAGCCATTTCCAATTATCATCAAAGAATTTCCCCACCATTACCGTGCTGAGACTGGAGAGTGTTAATACAGGTGAGATCAAAAATAGAACATGGTATAAGAAGAATGTACGCTCCCTGCACTGCGTAAAGTCAGAATATCTAATGACACAAGCCTTTCAAGCTCTTCCTTTTGAAAGGTGGGTTTAGTTCTTCTGAAAGCTGCTGAGTTGACAGCTCAGGATCCTATGGAAGGAAAACTGCTAAGCTCTTTTTCCTTGCTTCTCCAAGCATACCTTCTGCCTGCCCTGGAGGGCTGTCTCAAGATGAGACAGTTTAGCTCTTCCTCCGAGTTCTTTTCGTCTTTGAATGCGGGAAATGAGTGCATTATCCAAGCTGATTATGAGGAATATTTCAAGATGGGGGCTACAGTGTTTCCACACATATCGAGGCGGAGATTGACAGAACACTTCATACAGGTGCCTGCAAAACTCAGCGAGAGTCAGTCTTGAAACCATGTGTGTCTTCTTATAAGCAGACTCTGCAGCTCTGCAAGTGAGTTTTGCAGTGTACGGGAACATGGGAAAAGTTCTAAGAGCTTGGCTTTCAGTGCAATACAAAGCTAAGCATTTGCTTCCTAACTAGTACTTGATTATGAAGTCCCAGTCGTGCTGCTGCTCATGCACCTGTCTCTCATGAGCTCAGCAGAGCTCAGAGCAATGTGCCTGAGTAGGGGAACTACGGACGTCAGTCATAAGTTAAGAGTATCAACACAGACTTTCATGACATGGCTTATATACTTTGTTCTAGAGATCTATTAAAGCATGCTCAAGAGTTCTGAAAGTCTATGTGATTTGGTTGTGAGCTTCTAAACTTATTCTTTTTCCTAGGGGCTGTTGCTCTTGGCTTTTTATCCTAGTTTCCCAGATCTCCCCATGTTTTAAGCACCCCTAACTTGTGTTGTGTTGAAGAATGCTAGCCCATGACCTAAATGGCCATTATCTCCAACAGCTGTGACAACCTTCAAACTATCACCCACAAGCTTAGGCTTTAAGAGAAAATGCTGCTCTTATATAAGACTAAATGTTGTTTTATTTCCTCAGATAAATTAATGAGATGAGAGCCATATCCAAGATGTGGAAATACATAGTTTAGACTTGAGCCCAGACTATTTTTTCTTTGTTCTAACTATTCCTAGGCCTGGGCCTGGAAGATTCTAGTTTCTGTAAAATGTAATCTACCAAGATGACTGATTTAATCCAGCTTCTCTCAACTTCTATCTGAATTGCTCTGATTGGCCTCACACTAACTTTGGCAATGTGTCCTAACACTTAGCTCCTTCTCATTCTCTGGCTTGTTCTGTCTTCAACTGTGTTTAGTTTATTCTTTCTAGAACCTGCCTCTGTAAAATTATCCTGGTAAAACTGCCTTCCCACATACCACACACACCACATACAGCATACAACACACTCCCGCCCCCTTAAGCAGCCTGTCTTCCTTTGCTGTGCTCATGTGAGTTGGGCATATTCTGTCTTTGATTCATTTTGTCAGATCTTTTTCTGATTCATCACTTTGTCTGCCCTTCAATTAGACATCACTTTCAAACATGGTTGTTTCCTTCTATGAACTAACCATAGATTCATTGTTAGGGATTAAAGGTATATATTAGGGCTATATCTGTATTCTAGCCAGATCATACTATAATCTAGGGTGTGTCTGGACAGATTATATCTTTGGATGTGATCCCTTGTCAGAGCAGCCATGTTGTTGGATTAGAATTTTTCTACATAAGACCTATGTTCAGTTCATAGCACTCACACAGTGCCTCATAACCATACACAACTCCATTTCCACGGGACCAGATATACATGTATCATGTCCATAAATATAGGTATGCAAATATACATAAACAGAAAATTTTAAAAATTTTAAATCATCAAGATATCTCTGAAATAGTTTAGGTTGATGTCAAGGCAATACATGATTGACAGTAGTGAGTGGGCAGGAACAAAGTTCTATAAAGGCAGAAGAGAAGGAGAAAGCAGCAGATTCAAGACCGAAGACAAGGATGACCCATGTCCTCTGCGTGGCTCTGAGTAGCCATGGGTACCTATGTATACTTTCTAGGGATGGATTTCTATAAGTCAATTTATCTTATCTAGGTGGGCAGTTTATATCTTTGTGAACTGGTTGTAAGCTTATTGTGTGGAGGGATTGTGGATTGGGAATTTAACATATAAACCTGTTTGATAAGTTTTTGATCATTGAGTTGTGATTTTACCGGACTGTGGAGGACAGTGTATGAAAGCAATGGCTGAGAGGCAGCTGGAACCAGCAGTTTCATCTCTGTTGCAGGACATGAGGGCACATGGGGTCCCATGGAACAAGATGTGTAGGTACCAGGCTTGGTACCTAACCACCTAGGGGATTGTGCTCAGCTCCGCTCTGAAGCAGCTCCCAGGAGTGAGAGGTCCAGAGGAGTGAGACCATGGGACCAGTAGCAACAGAACCTGTTTTTAACCTCAACAAAATAGGGCTTTTTTTTTTTCACAGAATGAGGGAAAGAAGGACATTGCTGAACATTCACCTGAGATTCCTGAAGCTCTGTCCTGAACCTCTCAGCCATTTGTATGTAATTCTACCTTAGCTGTGTGGTCTTGGGAAGTGCTAGAGTATGTAGAGAGTAGATGGTCCACTGAGAAAGAAGGAGAGGACAGACTCCATCTATGCAGCTATGAAAAAAACTCTTTCCATGTTGGAGGGGGACTTTTCAGTGCTGTGGCCGCGTTGGGGCCACTCAAACTCCTGTGGATAAGTAACTCATCACCCAAGCTCTGTACACAAGCCCAGTGAACTAACTGGTTCCCCAAGTTGGAATTTGATGGAAACGTACTTTAGTTTGTTGCTGAAGCCTTATCATTTGTGGTGTGTGTGTGTGTGTGTGTGTGTGTGTGTGTGTGTGTGTGTGTGTGTATGTGTGTGTGTGTCCAATGAAAGAATTCCTGAGCCCATAATTAAGTCTTTTTCCCTTCATGTTTTGGGAGTGCATCATCAATCCTGTTCAGAAAATAGAGGAAAATGTTAGCAGATTCATAACATTTACATTGATTTTCAAAATTTAAAAGTTTGGCTCCTCTCTTCTTTGGACTGTACCCCTATATGTCAAACATACTGCACTTCTTTTCATCTTGTGATGACATGTGTACAATATACTACATATCATAAAGTAAGCTACTTGAGTACAGACACTCCATGACTGTACTCAATACAAGCAGTATCATTTGACACAAAGAAAGAAAAACTCCTTTACAAACACTGTCTCTTTAAAGAAGGGAAATTAAGAAGGATATAACCCAACATTTAAAGGGCAGAAAAGTATAAAATATGGTTATTTGGTATGCCAATTCAAATACAACTACATTGCCTTCTCTTATTTCTTAAAAAAGCCAACAAAAAGCAACAGCAAAAACCAGCAAGGCAGCTAAACAGAAGTGTTCCTCCTGTTCTAGCAAATGCTGTTCTGGGAGTTCATAAGGTCAGGAACTTGACACTGGTTTCGACTGGAAGCCAGTCAAGCAGGATTTCTCTGCCCTCTGGACAAATGGTTAGCCTGCTTCAGGAATTTCGAATAATTATTGCTGCTCTGTGCAGCAAGAGAAATTTACCTTTCACAGAGGAAAGAACTTGTGGCCTTAACTTAATCCCATTGCCCAGTGCACGGTGTCTGAAGTCAGTTCTGCTTTTCAGTGATTATCCCTAAAATAAGAGTACAAGAAGCATTTTACCTAATTCTTTGGGTCTTCGTGACAACAAAATGCCTGAGGCTTTACTTTTAGCATGACCCAGTGGCCAGCCTCTCATACTTCCTGGATCGAAATTGCTTCATGAACACAAGGTAGTAAGAGCTGAGAGAAGGCTAGATGTTTATGGAGAGCTTGCTGCATTTTCAGAGAACCAATTTGGTTCCTAACATCCACATGGAGTGGTTCAGATCTGCTTGCATTCCCAGCTCCAGGAATCTGACGCCCTCAACTGTTCTCTGCTGGGACCCTCTGAAGTATGCACATACATGCATGGAGACATGCAAACATACATAAGTAGAAACAAAACAAAGGTACAAGGAACTGATGGCTTTTCCTTGTGTGTCTGGCATTGTTTGCCTCTCACTGGCTTGGAATTAGCAATTATATGCTTGGACCACTGGCATTTGTGTATGTTCCTCTTTTCCCACCAAAAATTATACTTTATCTCCACCCAGTTAGCCTTCCAACAGTAAAGCTCTTGGTGTCAAAGTCCTTTGTCTGTACGGAGATCATCATTGCATTGTTATGAAACGGTTGAGGAAAGGGAATTCTTCCAGAATCCGGTTCTTCAACAAAAACTAGCATCCGAAGATGATTTAAAAAGGACACAGCATTAGCAATGAGTGACTCAACGTGCAAGCAGCTGTATTTTCATCAGGAAAGCAAAGTTCTCTTCATTTTTACCTCTGTCTTACTATTCCCTGGTGACTTCTATTGTTTTGGAATCATTTTCTACCATACATAACAAGAGCCATTAACCATGTGGGATTACCCATCCAAATTCCCAGGGACCAGAGGAGCTGTGAATATTTTTGAATGCTACAGTGTTGTTGCTTTAATGATGCCTCAGATTACTAGAGCAATTTTCACCATGAATTCCCCCAAGCAAATTGACACCTCAGGAATCATTCCACAGGCAATGGGAAACCTGTTGATTCTGAGAGAGAACATAGTATTGTTCTGCAATACTGTGGGTGTACACACACTTGCTGTGGTAAAGCTACAACACACAACATTGACTATGTACTTTGGGTAAGCTGTGAGGTTGAGTTTTGTTTATTTTCATTTGTTTTAATATATTGTCTTTCAATTGTGTTAGAAGAATCAAGGCAGAACATTTATTTGCTTTTTTATTTGAGTCTCATACAAGAATTCCCTAAACGTTAATGCAACCTCTGTAATTGACCTTGTATCCAGTTAAACAGACATAACTGGGATTTTACAAACCTACTGATTTGCAGTGTATTTGCTCAATAGTTTTGAGTTATGTTTGTTGAATGCCACAGTGTTATGTCAATTCTGAAAGTGTTTCCAGATTTGGAAAAATAAAAATAATCAGTTCAGTGACTGTATAGAATTTGCTATTGTATCTTGTCACAAGTTTCTCAGTTGTGTTCTTTTTTACATCAATATCAGGGACACAGAGAAGCAGATTTAGTGACATTTCCCTGACTACCAATTATTATGCTCCTGAGAAAATATCTACAAGGATCATTTCGTGTCAGTAATTAATCACATGCATGAATCAGGAAGCTTTGGAGACTTAACAGTTAACAGTTGAGTTGGTTATCAGGTCTAACCTTGGAATTTTGCTTTTTAGAGTATCCATTGAGCTATGAGAATTCACATGGTGATAGATCAGAAATCTTGATGGAGGAACCTTTTTTTGTTGTTGTTGCTCGTATCTGAGTGGATAGTTTTCCTTTCATACTTTATGCAGAGTAACACTAAGGAGAGCCTCCTTGTAGATGGTAGCATGTTCAGTTCTGCTCTGTTAACTACAGGCGTAGTACTCTGTAGCAATCCACTAGGACCTTCCCATTGGGAAAAACAGATCTTCTGCCTGTGACCTGCTCTCTGCAGCTCTTGGTAGCCACTATTCTATCTCTGCCTCTTTGTGCTCTTTTTAGAGACCTCACCTGAATCGAGCCAACATCTACCCTGCTGTGATTGCATTAACTCACTGTAGTATCCCCAAAGTCTATCGATATTGTTGTGTGTGGCAAAACTACCTAATTTTTAAAGGCTGGATAATACTGCTTAGATGACTGGATCAGTTTCTTTATCCCCTTTGTCCTTTATGGACATGACCTTGTTTCTACCTTCTTCATTCTGGCAACTGTAAATGATGCTTTGGTGAGCGATGGAGGCTATCTTTCATCATACTCATCCCAACTGAATAACAATAAAAAATATATTCTTGGATTGTGTGGTTAATCTATTTTTTTAAAAATGCCCATTATGTATTCCAAGGAATCTTTGACATTTTATGTTCTTTTCAACGGTATTGAAGGGTTCCAAATATTTGTCAGGAGTTGGCTGTGTTACTGTTTTCAGTGCAATGTCATTATGACAGATTTGTGTTTCCTCAGCTACCAGCCCTGTTGACATGTTTGCATACACCTGTTGGTCATTAGCACATCATCTTTAGAGAAATGTCTATTCTATCTGCTGAACAGTTACAAATCAGCTTTTTCATTCTATTCCCCTCTTTACCTGTTGAATTGTGGAAGCTGAGAGCCTAGTCCTGTAATCTTCCTCAATCTCTGACCCTGCCTCCTCTTTTGCTCCTAGACCTTTCTCTGCCTATCTCTCTTATGTCCAAGCATGTATCGCCTTAACATAAACCTACAGGTTACCCTCACAATATTTATGCTACTATTGTATACATAGGAATATCTTACCATACCAGTTTAAATGTAGTTTTCAAGGTTCACAACTGGTTACTTTTATTCACCAACAGCCTGCATAGCACACCGGGCACTATGAAAGCAAACAAGCAGGAAGAAACATTTTGAGGTCAATACCAACCTGATTTCTCTATGTCCTTTGACCAAACTCTGAAATGTCTTCATCAATGGAATCTTACAACCAATCTCTAGTAGCCAACCAAGAATAATATCAAGAGCCTGCATTGTTTTGTGGAGAAGGTTTCTGGGACCCCTCACCCTCCACACACACACATACACACACACACACACACACACACACACACACACACACACACACACACACACACTTCTGACCAACTGTTTGAAGAAAGGTACACAACACTTAGCAGCTCTGGAGATTTTTATTTGGCAGCTTATCTGTCTGAAAACAATATTCCTCTCCGTGCTGCATTGCTCCAGGCATGCATGTACCACCCACCACGTGTTTATGTGTGTTCAGAAGCTTATATGATAGTGTGTTTTCCATATAGTCTTTTAAACAATCTTTCATGTTTGTTCTATTCCTCCTCTGTCTTTCCTTCTAGCCCCCTCTCCAACCTAAACTTCCCAAATACCATTCTCCTCCTTTCCTCAAAGCTGGTGAGTTGTAGGGAGGGCCAACTGAAAGGCAGCCTCTTGCTGCACCACAGCACTTCTGAGTTCAGCACTCAGTGCTTGAGCAAAGGCCCAGCTTTCTTCAGTTAACTCTATGACCAGACACAGCAAGGCCATCTTTGCAACAGAGTTTGCTGGCTTAGCTTCTAGGTTTTTCTCAGTGCTCCACAATACGAATGATCTTTTCCTATCAAATCCTCTTCATCCTTCCCAGGTCTTAAGTTTGTAATTGTGACAGAAAAATGTAAGTATCTAACATCCTAGATGTGCCTGTCCTCGTTCCGAATTTTCCCAAGATGCCATTGCAATAAATGCTTATGCTTTAGCTTCCATCCCAGGGTCTGCCTCCCAGAAGACCTAACCACTCTCTCTTTGAGTCCACAGTCCATTTCTATCGGTAGTCTAGACATTTCTGCTGTAGAAACATCTAACGAGAACTGCTGGTAAATATGGCTCCACCCCCCTGATATCTACTCCATGGATAATCATCACCCATGTGTCTTATACTGGATAGTCAGTTCTTCTCTGAAGAACTTAGGCAATGACCTTCTTGCATCTTGTGGTTTCCTTTCCTTTTTATTTTGCCTGCAAGAGGTGGAGAAATTAGCAAAATAACCATAAAAGGAGTGTCAAGTCCTGGTTAGAAAAACTGTCTGTGGATTGACATAGCTTTGATTTGAATCCTATGCCTCCCCCTTACAACTTGTATAAGAGAAGAAATGTGTTAATCTTACAGTGTCCCAGTTTTCTTGCCTATAATATAGTAATAGCTCTTAAAGAGCTAAGCCTCTTGAGAATCATGGATTGAGTTTAGGGCTGTCACAATAGTCTTTATTAGTAATTGTCATGTCACTATTTAGTCATTTGCTCTATGTCTCTGTGTGCCCTATTCTTTTCTTCTTTGCTAGTACATTTTCAGAATTGACACGTTGGAAGGGTGAAATATTCCACTCCTCTTAGATCTTAAATAGATACCTACTATTCTCTGCTCTTTGTACCGTATCTGCTCCTCTCATCAGATTTACCAGCCCTGCAAATGTATATGCTACGTCAATGCCAATAATGGCCAAATCTCTTCTGACCCCCAAGCAAAAAGATTCATTTGATGTTTCAATACAATTAACATCTCAAATTTTCGCACTAACATTAACTATTGATAACTCATATCATCGAGTCCAATTTGTCTCCCTCCATTTTTTTTTGCTTAAGTTAGAAAAACATGTCTTTAATTCCTTTTCTCTTTTTCTCTTACCTGACATACTCCGTCTGTCAGTGTCCCTATCTCTACTATCCCTACTTTAGTCTAAGGCATCCCAGTACCATCTCTAGTTTTGATTGCTGTGCGTACCAGAATCCTGATCCCTTAGCACCATAGTTTCCCTCTTTCATGGAATAATCACTCAGCTCTCTGCTTCATCTCCTTAATAGATAGCAAGATTGTGTTTCTCCTCCTTGAAAGTCCTTTAGCTTGTGGTGAGATTTAGAATAAAATCTAAACTCTCTTCTTAGAAGTATGTGGTTTAGTCTCTGCTCACGTTACCCACACTCATTCCAGTTCGCCGTTCTCACTGGTCCTTGAACCCTTGACTCTGCTCCAAGGGTTTAGTTTCCTCTCCATAGTGTGGACTCTCCCTTCATGTGTTCCCTAGCTGAAACTTTTGCTCAGTTTCTAGTCTTAGACCAGATACTGATGCTTTGGGAAGCTGGCTCTGTTGGTTGATAGAATGCATCCTAGGTTTGTTCATGAATCTTCAGCTCTTCCCACAGACCATGGAAATATAAAACTGGCTCTTTTGGTTGTTACTTACCTGTGTTCAGTAGTAGAAGTTAATTCCCCCGAGGGGACACACATTACTTGTCTTAATCACTTTAAATGTCTACCATCTACAGAAATATTTGATGGACAGTCAGTACCCAGTGGATGTGGGCTGAACTGATACATGCATCACTGAATCTTGAGAAACAAATAAAGATGATAATGAGTAATGACTTAAAGGGACCACTCTGGATAACGCAATGCAGATCCTTAGAGTTTAGCCCCTGCACTAGGTCTTGTAGATATCTGAAAATTAAAATGACAATCTTTAAAACATTAATATAAACTATTACATCCATTTTTCATTAATTGAGTCAGCTGTGGTGGAACACGTTATATTAGAAATTAAGTTGCCAAAGTAAACAATGCACTCCATCCGCCAAGAGACTGTGTCTCTGCAGAGTAGTGGTCCTTGCTGTCAAAGAACTGTCAGCAGATTAGGCACGTTCTCATGGTGCTTCACTTCCCTGGGTCCTAACATGTCTTGTGGATATTGAAGAGAAGCACCTGGGGGGAGTGTGCCCCACCTGTGCCTCCTCTTATGGGGTTCTGGTTTCATCGATCCCAGATTTTTTCCACATGGCTCACAGCAGCTGCAGGAGCAGAGCTGTCCGTACTTTAAGCTCCCAGAGAAATGGAAAGCCTCATCACTCGGCAGCCATTTTGGCACCCTGTCGTGTGACACTGATTGGCTCGGCAGCCATTTTGGCACCCTGTCGTGTGACACTGATTGGCTCTAAACAAGTGAGAGATGGTATCCAAATCTCTGGAGGAAAATATGATCAGAAAAAAGAGAGAGAGAGAGAGAGAGAAACATTCTGCTGGGTTTAAGAGAGAAAAGCTCCCTATAATTCATGCTTTAAATGTTCCTAAATTCCTAAAACAAATGCAGATCCATTTGTAGTGGAAAATCTAGATACTCACATGAAGACGGGCAAGGCAAAAATATCCCTGGTCAAATACGAATCACTTTCTTTGTTTTCTTGGCATTTAGTGATGGCTCATCGATTTCAACCATTATTCTAGGCCTTAAGGATACTGAATAAAAAATGTCCTTTCTTCCTTGAGATCAAAGACTAAATGGATAACAGAGCAAATTGTGATGAGGGCAAGAAAGAAGAGCGAACCAAGAGAAGAAAGGTAGGTCCTGTCCCTACATGGTAGCCCAGGAAGGAAGACCTATTCCAAGACAGAGTTAAGTGAAGGAAAGGAAAAAGTGTGTGATAACCTGTGCAAAGGAAACAGCAAGAATCAGATGGTGCCAGAGCCAGTAAGGACACCTGGGTGTCTGTGGCAGAAATAAAATTTAGGAGACAGAGAACAGAAAGTGCTGTGAGCCTTCAACAGTCCTGCCTTGGTGTTGCCAAAACTTCATTGGAAACTCATGGGAAGATATTGACTGAGCATTTAAAAGAACCACTCTAGCCTGGAGGTGGTAGCTCTGGCCTTTCATCCCAGCACTAGGGAGGTAGAGATAGCTGGGTTCAGGGCTAGCCTGGTCTACAGACTGAGTGCCACAAAATCAAGGGCTACAAAGAGAAATCCTGTTTCAAAACACCAAAACAACAACAACGACAAATATAATCAAGCAAACAAATAGGTAAGCAAACAAAAGAACCATTCCACTTTAGAGAAGATAGGAAAATAGGAAATAAAACAGAAGCTAAAGAATCATTGGGAAGTGACTGTAACTGTTCACCAATGTTTCTGGGTTAACCCAAACAGAATAAATGCACTCTTCCTGAAAAACTGTCAGATTTAGGAATATATTGAAGAAAGGACTGGAAGGTAATGTGGACAGGTTGGTAGATTACTTAGATAAGGGGTGAGAAAGACTAAGGTGATAATTTAAAGATGAGTTCCAGAGTTTGAAAGAATCAGGGCAGGGAGCAAGTAGATGAAGGATAAAAACAGAGGTTTTTTTTTTTTTTTTTTTTTTTTTTTTTTTTTTTGGAGACCTGTTAATGTTGAGACCATTCTGGACAATGGAGCAGAATAAACCGTTGGGTATAGATAGACAATTGTTTTCCTGTGGGAAACCCTCAAAGTAAAGATGCAATTTTAAGTTTGTCTCCAATGGGAGAAAGGGTTAGAAGCATTTAATTGCCCAGAGAAAGCACCAGGATAGAGAGGCACAATGGAGCCAGCAAACAGTTAAGTATGTTTTTCCAGTGCTCGCCATTATTTTAAGTGATTTATTTATGTTATATTTAACCTCCCACAGCATTGACGGAAACAACAGTATCCATCACTGGCAAAAAACAAGGCACAGTAATGCTGAAGTGATTGCGTTGTAATCTAAGTCACAGGGCTAGGAAGGCACAAGAGATTGTGATTTGAAGACAGCCCAGCAGGAACTATAGTATGCCACAAAGTGGGCTTAACTCTACCCACGATTCTAGATTTTTCTCTTGTAGTGCCAGGTATTCCCCAGTAATTGTCAGTAAAAAAAATAAAATGAAAAACACTTTGCGCCAGCCAAATTTTAGGCTTATATAATCATTAACAGTGAGAAAGAGAAGTTTCATAAACAAATCATTAAAACTAAAACCCCAAATCAAACAAATCTTTTCTCAAAAGAAAGGCAAACCACCTCCAGAAAGCAAAGATATATTTTATCTCTTTCTATTTTCTGTCTGTTGATTATAAGACACTTTCCAATTTGTGAGATATAAAATAAATAAATAAAATAATAACAAAAAAAGTGTCTCAGAATTCATAAAATACCATTATTTTGACGGTTCCTTTTGACCTGGTTCATATTGCTAACTGGGCTATACACATGATTTCTCTAGGAATGCCTTGTTAATAATATACTCTCCATTGTATTAGACCAGAGTAGTTCTCCCAAAACAGAAATGAATGGGGAGAGGGGTAGTAGTCATTGTGAGCACATGACATTCTTTATTTTTAACCCATGTGTTTCCATGTTATCCATCATGTTCTAGAAAGACTTCTTAATGAGAAGCATAAGATGCACAGCTCACACTCCTTCACCTTTGTCATTTCACAAATTGATGCCTTACCGCCTGTGGTCTACCCACTGGCAGAAATCTCTGGGCGTGCAGCTGATTGACAGGCATTAGTCTTGTGCCAGTTGGCAAGGTTGTTAAGAGCTGCTCTGAGCCCAGTGACCATTCATCATGCCCTGCGAGAGAAAACGTTTGCAAATAGTTCCTGACTCCCTCAGAGAATAACCCACATAGACAGTTGGGAAACCTGGCCATCTACATACCAGAACGAGACAAAACATTCCATGCTGGGTACCATAGCTCACCTGGCCATGCTGGAGGTAACTAGCTAACAGAGGTAGGTGTAAGATATCTACACCATTAACCATCTGCTGTGACTCTCTGATCAAAGACTGACCAGCTTGGGAGTGAGAAATACCCGAATAAACTAGAATATAAACCAGGAGCTATGTAACCTGTAGGCACAACTGTGGATCCATAGTATGATGTGTGCTTCTGAAGGTCTGCACTTGGAATCCTTCTCCAGACCATTCTGAAAAAAAGCTATGCACATGCTTTACACACGCCCCGAAGGTGAGAGGCATGCATCTCACTGGCCCCCTCACCAGTGGACCTCACTCAAAGATGTCATCTGGAGGGTAGCGGGTTTTCCTACAGACAATGGGGCTCAAGTTCTAGTGCGGGAAATCACAGTCCCGTTGCAAACTACGTCCCCTCCATCATGACAAAAACTTGAAACAAAGACACAGAATTCCAGGCTGCCACTTCAGTTCCCCTACAACCGTAGGATAAAGGAATCGTTACATGAGATAGACAGGCTGCTCCTGCCAATAGAGCTGATGAAAGTCAATTAACCTTGGAAAGCTGAAGCTGCACATCCCTGTCACTTGTCTCACCCTGTGGCAGGAACCATTGCTGTAGAGAAGCAAGTTGTTGCCCAAGTAGGAATAACTGGTGGCCATAACAATTTGAGTACTATGGACACTCACTATTGAGCAACTTGGGTCACAGAGCTGCCAGGAGTTTGCTCTCAGAACAGGTTCACAACAATGGGTTATCACTGAGGAGGACAGACAGGCACAGGTCCTGAGGGATGTGGATGACATGACCCTGGCCAAAGTTCATGATCCTATAACTGGCCAATGGACATTAGGAAGAGGAAAGAACATGCCTCCTCTTCCAACAGGAGCTTATTCAGACCCATGTTTTCATCCCATCTCCAGAATTCGTCAGAGCCCTCAGATGCAATCAGAAATCTACTTCCTGACAGTCAAGGGTAGCAAGAGTTTTAGTTCGAGACAAAAATTTTCTCACATTGACTTTGTGCCACATCGAAATACCCACCAAAACATCCCCGGGGACAGCAGTGGTCTGCAGGTCTGAGGTATACTGGATAGCTCCAGCAGCTTTGCATCAAGTTAGGATGCTAAAGACTTAGAAGACCTGCAGCTCCTCACAACCAAACAGAAGATGCTTTAGACTCCACCTCAGCTGCTAGCTCTTGGTTCAAGATCCTGGGTACCCAAGCAACTCTAATGACATGCTCTTAGGTGGCATCAACATCCAAGATGGCAGTGCATACAGTGATCTCATCACAGTTTAGACTCACCCTTGACACTGTTCATTGCTACAGGTAGTATAGCATGAGGTGTGTAGTGGCTGAAGAAGGAAGGCATGCCAATGGCTAGAGCTGATTAAAGCGCTGAATCCCTGCAGCCCACGGCCCATGCTGTTATCATCTTGATCTTCACTGAAACCATAAGATCCTGCTGCCCTTCACCTTTACTGGCCCCGTTGACTTGAAGATTCACCCTGTGAAAAAGCTAACCATTTGGGTCCTGAAGGACTTTACTTCCCAGTAAGTACCAGAAGTGTATTGCCAAGCACCTCCAACAGATTGCAGGAGACCGTCCACCCTCCTGGGCCATAGCTTCAGCAAAACCTAGGTGAAGTGGTTATATACAGGCAATTGTCTAAGTGGGAAAGGGGAATTGTTTCAGAGAAAAAAGGCTATAGTGTGACCTCCACCCCCTCTACCCAGATCCTCTGATCTGTCACAAGTTTCATTCCACATGCTATCTAACCTGGATCTGGTCCATTCAGCCTTGACTTCTGGCGGCAAGATGGTGTGAGCTGACCCACAGTAATGAAACATGTGGTAACTCTGCTTTCCCATTTGTTAGCTTGCTTCATGTCTCCAACACCCTCGGGTAAATGTATTTAGTTTTAAGACCACATGATTTTCCATAGAAGGTTTTTGTTTGTTGGTTGTTTGTTTGTCTTTAAATCTACCATTTCACTGGCAGCTGAGGTATTGTAAAGACTATATATCTTTGCAAGAAGAGTTGAAGTTACAAGTTCAGAGAGAAGAGAAGGAAAAGAGACATAATTAGCAGATTTTTTAAAGTGTATGGTCATGGCACTTTCTAAGTAATTTAATATTATTTTACATGATATTTTACAGATGCGATGTATTCGGGAGACATTTCAAGGTCTGTGCTCCTGAAGTACACTGATTCTCCCTTCCCTAACAGCCATCACTTGCCAGATATTCCTCAGATAGGGATAAGATTTCATGAGCTCCTTCTCCACCCAGGCTTGGGATTTTGCTGGTTTGACCTTGTGCCAGTCTTGTGCATGCAGACCCTGTTACTATGAGTTTGTATGTGCAGCTGTATTAACCTCCCCAGCAAAAACTCCATTGTTTCAGGAATTCCCTCTGTTTGACTCTCACAGTCTTTCTGCCCCCATTTCCCAGATTGTTCGAGAGCCTTGTAGGGAATGGAGTATGATGCAGAAGTCTCATTTGGAGCTGAGCACTTTTCAGTCTCTCATTCTGTCCCTGTTGACTGACCCTGTGTCCTTATGTTAATTGCTATCTACTACAAAAAGAAGCTTATCTAAGGAGTGTTGGGAGATGCAGTAATCTATGGGCTTAAAGATAAGACCCAAGGGGTGAATTAATACTGTACGGACTTAGCAAAACAATAGTTGATCATTTCTCTCCTAGGGCTTTTGGTACCAGACATGGGTTTTGTCTTTAGGAGTAAGCTCTAAAGCCAATCGAAAAGTGGTTGGTTTTGCTCAGTATTTTTAACACAATAGAGGCTTGTTAAGTCTTTAATAAATAAGAACATTTAAAGTAATCATTGCTGGCCTTAACATATTAGTATACATAGTGTGTACGTTAGGATCAACCTTTTCCCCCGTTTTTTTGCTGGTGTACTTGATCGAAAATATCTATGAATATTATGAAAACAAACTTTTTTTTAATCCTAGGTTTGTTTGATATGCACATTTTTAATTTCTCTGTCTCTAGTGGTTCTGGATGCAAGTTAGTGGAACATGCTACCACAGATAATTTGCCTCTACTCAGTAGTGAGAAATAAGAGACTGAAAGATAACAACTTGATCATAACAGTGTTAAAGTCTTATGTATAGTGCTAAGTGAAATAAGTCTGACACCAAAGGTCAAGTTCAGCATGACTGAAGGTATGGGATGAAGGCATCCAGAGAGACAGAAGGCATCAGGTGAGAGCTGTTCAGAGGGAGAGAAGAATGGAGTCTTGTTTACTGGCTAGAGGATTTGTTGGGGGTGATGGGAAAGTCCTGGGTTTGGATGAAACTGATTGTATAACACTAAACACAGTGAATGCCACTACATACATGTCAAATGTGCTTTACCACAATAAACCAAACAAGTACCAACAGAAGGGCAGCCACAACACTGTATTTCTCCATTATTCCTTAAGTAGCTTTCAACAGGCATATCAACAAAATCAGCAAAATCAAGGCTTTCTTATCTACCTCCAGAAGCATGCGCATGTACACATCTGCCTGCAGGTCAGGCCTGGTCTTCAAACAGATGATTCTTGCACGTCCTCCAAATCTAAGTTTTGGTTTATTTCAAATTGTACAGCTTTTCTTGCAACTGTCAAACTGGATTCAGTCTCCAAACCTGCTTCCTTTTCTGTGTGATCTTGCTCTTTAACCTCAGTCTCATTAGGTATAATTGGGAGCCTTCGTGCTTATTTTGGGGGTTTAGTATTGATGTATTATGTTTCGCACAAAGTAGAAATCAAAACGTTGTAGCTGTCTGTCCCTCCCCAAATGAAGTATCCAAGCATGACCAATGTTAGGGCTGCGGGAGTATACACAAGTGCCCCCCATAGTATGTCTCTGAGTCTCTCTACAAATCTCTATAAGACATTGGCCACAGTGACGGAAGGACAGTGAGCGGCCAAGATGGCTGACGAGATTGCTAAGGCTCAAGTGGCCCAGCCTAGTGGCAACAAGATCATCTGCAATGAAATCCCCACCAAGATCACCTTCAAAGACGACCAGTGTCTGGCTTTTTGTGACATTCTTCTTCAAGCATCAACATACTTTCTGGTGATACCGAAGAAGCACATATCCCAGATTTCTGTAGCAGATGATGATGATGATGAAAGTCTTCTAGGACATTTAATGATTGTTGACAAGAACTATGCTGCAGATCTGGGCCTGAAGCTCGGTATCGGATGGTGGTGAACGAAGGTGCAGATGGGGGACAGTCTGTCTACCATATTCACCTCCACATCCTTGGGGGTCGGCAGATGAACTGCCCTTCTGGTTAAGCAGGTTAGGGATAAGTGTCCTTCTCTAAGTAGTTGGCAAGCTCCAATAAGTTAAAAGACACACATAGTTTTGCCTGTGTATGGAGAAATTGAAGAGATCATTTAAAATTCTGTGCCTAATTAAAGACATTGTTGGGGAAACAAAAAGACTCCCCGTGGCATCAAGATTAAATTTGTAAAACTGAGGATTACCTAGTATAATGGGGACATATTAAATGACTAAATGGGCCTTTAAAACCCACAGATAGTGCAGTATAAGGTACGCTGGCTATCGTAGGGAATAACAAACTCCTGAGTTCAGTACTATTTCACTTCCTGAAGGGTGTCATGGCTGAGAATAGAGCAGATAAAAGCAAGGTGTGCATTCCAGTGAACCTGAAGGAGAAAATGAGGAACATACAGCCTCCTGTGTATTCGGGCTGTCCACTTGGTGTGTGTTTTGTTATGCAAGAGTAGACAGCATAATTGCTCAGCTAAATAAAGGAAATAGAATGTGAAGAACACTTTGAACTACCTGTATCATATATCTATATATCAAAATGAATAACATTTTTCTCCTCCATGCCATGATCTTTAAGAAAATTTGCCATGTGCTCACCTAACTATTGTAAGCAATTTGTAGGGAACATGGTTCAAAGGGACACTCCTTTGAAGCAGGAGGGACAGTGCATGATTCTGTAGAGAAGTGTCATGGTCCAAATCCCAGACTTCCCAGAAGCAATGAGACATATTGTTGGCCAGACAAAGAAGACATACCATCATGACTCAGTCTCCCGTTACAATTTGTGGAAAGACTGAAGAATGAAAGATCCTACTCCGTGTGGGTTAAGGTTCGAGTCCATTCTCTTGGAGGGACATAGACATGGATGGTGTAGTCTAAGGGAGAATGGGGAAAGGAATTCCATACAAGTGCACGTACTATGGTGGTACGTTGAATGGAGCTTGAACAGCAGAGTGTGAATATGCAGTGCAGTAAGTATCTTGCACAGAAGAGTATAAACATCTCTACAGAGTGCTGACTTTCCTATAGTGTTCATATGAATGAACACGGAAATCATTCTCTGTTCTTTTTCTTTTATTTGATATTTTCTTTTTTTACATTTCAAATATTATCCTCTTTCCCAGTTTCCCTTCTGTAAACCCCTTCTCCTATCTCCCCTCCCCCAGCTTCTAGGAGGGTTCTCCCCCACCTCCCCACTCCCACCTCACTGCCCTGGTATTCCCCTAGACTGGGGCATCGAGCCTTCACAGGACCAAAGGCCTCTACTCCCATTGAAGTCCGACAAGGCCATCCTCTGCTTCATATGCATCTGGAGTCATGGGTCACTCCTTGTCAATAATTTGGTTGGTAGTTTAGTCCCTGGGAGCTCTGGGAGATCTGGTTGGTTAATATTGTTCTTCCTATGGGGTTGCAAACTCCTTCAGTTCCTTCAGTCCTTTCTCTAACTCCTCCATTGGGGACCCTGTGCTCAGACCAATGCTTGTCTGCCAGTACCCGCCTCTCTATTTGTCAGGCTCTGGCAGAGCCTCTCAAGAGACAGTTTTAACAGGCTCCTGTCAGCCAAGCACTTCTTAGAATCAGCAATAGTGACTGGATTTGGTGACTATATATGGGATGGTTCCCCAGGTGGAGCAGTCTCAGAATGGCCTTTCATTCAGTCACTGGTCCACACTTTGTCCAACATATAACAAGGACACTATGTTCATAGCAGCCTTATTTATAATAGCCATAAGTTGGAAAGAACCCAGATGTCCTTCAACAGAGGACAGAAATGTGGTACATTTACACAGTGGAGTATTACTCAGCTATTAAAAACAATGACTTCATGGAATTCCTAGGCAAATGGATGGAACTAGAAAATATCATCCTGAGTGAGGTAACCCAGTCTCAGAAGAACATAATTGGTATGCAAAAAAAAAACTCTAAGTACCCATGAAAAAACTCACAGACCATATGAAGTTCAAGAAGAAGGAAGACCAAAGTGTGGATGCTTCAGTCCTTCTTAGAAGGGGGAACAAAATAAGCACAGTCATCAATCTTGTACTTCTAAAAATAGAACTGGTCTCACAAAGAGAAATTTTATTAAGATTTTCTTAGTAAACTTTCATCAGCATTGGGCATCTATATTTCATGTTCAAATTCCAGTTTGGATAGGAACACAGCCACGATTTCATGAAATGTCGTTCCTTATTCCTTGATGACAGGAAAAGGTAAGGAATGGAAATAAGCCTGCTTTTAGGCAGAGTTTAAACATAAATGCAGTAGGTCTCTTGCCTTTATTTGCTGATTGATTTTTTTTTTTTTTTTGCTGCATATAGATGTGCTTGCTCATATGCTATGATCTCATTGTGAAACCTATAGACCCACAGATGAACATCTGCAATTGGATTAATACCTAAAATACATTATATACGGTTTCTCAGCAGTTATCTACAGGGAAAAAAAAGCAGTATTTATAATAGTGAAACAATCACAGATTTATCTGAGTTATTTGCACTATTGGTGTTATACTAATTTATTTCCAGCTGCTAGTTAGCTCCCTGACATTGTGAACGGCTGTGTGGAGGATAGAATGCTGTAGGCTCTTAGGAAACATTTTACTACAAATAGCCAGTGTTTGGTAAACAACAGAATAGAGAAATGAATGAAAGGACGGTATTGGTCCAATGCTCTGAGATTACACAGTGACAACCTCTACTTGCTCCTCTTTCCCCCAGCTGCTGACCACCTACCTCCCCAACAGGAGCACACAGGCTGGTACCAGCATGCTTCTAGAAATGTTGGTCTGAGAAATGGGTTCGTGAGGATTTTGGAGGTGTCGTTTGAGTGATGCTTGTACCAATGGATAAGAAAGAAAAGAGAAGATGTCCAAGTGCCTTCTCTTCTTCCAGTGAGTTCTGTTCAGTTTAGGCCACTTCTCTGGTTTGAGTTCTTTCAACGACTCTGAAAGTTTTTATAAAGGACATAAAACACGGAGCTTAGTTTGTCATAAGACATTTAATCACATTACTTGTTTTTTGTTGTTGTTCTTGTTTACCGAAGTGAGATTACATATCACATGTACACAATCTCACTTAAAATCAAGCAGAGTGTTCCTCTTTCCTCTTCCCTTCCAATGAAGTGTCCATCCAAGGCATGTGGGTGTATGAACTGTGGGGTCCTCGGCTTCTCTGCATTGAGTGAGGTTAGAGCGGACAAGTGCCAGGAGTTGAATGAAAGTTCCCTGGAGGACAGACCCCTGCTTTCATTAACTCTCTCTGCAGCTGCCAACAGTTGACCACCTTTCCTATGACATGTTCTTGGAAGTGACATGGACAGTCGCTCTGCTTGGAACTTTGTCAGTTCGTTCCTGTTCTGGCAGCATGAGTAGGTTATGGGTTTGCTCCCAGCTCCCGCCTCTCTTGTTTCAGACACAAGACCTCGTCCACTTGGTAACTGCTGTCAACAACTCTACTACCACACAGCTCCTTATCCCTGAAGACACTTTCTATTTCAAACACTATAGAATTATTTATGATGATATGTTGAAAACATAAGCAACAGGATACAGTGTGCATTTCTATGAAACGTGTTCTTGAGATGTTTTTGTTTCTATTATAAAACTTTCATTGAATTTTCTTTTTTTAAAGCATATAATACTTTATTTTCCAACAAATTTTCTTACATTCTTTCTCTTTAGAAGTTCATGTTTGCATGAGTTTTTAATCTTTGAGGTGGTCATAATCAATAGCAAAACAGACAGTGTTGCTCCCACACTTCATATTTATCATATCTTTCCCTCCTTGTTCAAAGCCCAGTGCCCCTTCCTACTAATAGCATTTCTTCTGTTTGCTAATACTATCTTGTTTCAAACTAGAATACTTTTGTTATTGAAATAGCCAGATACTCATGTCAGGGTTTCTGCAGCTATGATGAAACATTGTGCCCAAAGCAAGTTTGGGAGGAAAGAGTTTATTTGGCTTATGCTTCCACGTAACATCCTATCACTGAGAGAAGTCAGGGCAGGAATTCCAACAGGAAAGGAACCTGATGGTAGAAGTTTGGCAGAAGCCATGGAGGGGTGATGCTTACTAGCTTGATCTCATGACTTGCTCAGACTGACTTCTTAATAGAACCCAGGACCACCATACTGTGTTCTTATCCAATATTACGGAAAACAATGGTTTATGACCAACAATTAAGATAGTAAATTAGTGGGGGAAAAACTCACAAATTTTTGCCACCTATTAAATAATTTGGAACTGATTTCATGCCTGCTTTTAGGGTTTTTTTTTTTTTTTTTTGTCTTGAACAAGATCCCATGTTTTCTGAGAGCATATCTTAATCTTTAGTCCATTGGCACCAACCACTGAAGGGAATAATTGAGAAGTTGTTGTGTTACCAAGTGTTTCAAGATAGTGACATCTGAGGGAACTTACAAATGTTCAGAGGGGAAACGTTTAGGCTACCACATAAACGTCAGCTTTTTTAAATTCAATAATTAATGATGAAGTCCCATGTGTGACGTCCCTTTATAAACATGCAGAATGCTTCCCGGAAAGCTTTCATTTCCTTTCATGTGAAAAAGCTAAAGATCATCAGAAAATGGCCATTTCACACTATTTTTAATTATTTCTTTATTTCACATGTATTTTTGTCTGCATATATGTCTGAATACCACATGTATGCATACCCAAGGAGGCCAGAAGAGGGCGTTGTTTGCCCTGGAACTGGCTTTACAGAGAGTTCTGAACTGCCGTGTGGGTGCTGCGAATTGAACCTGGGTCCCCATTGTTGTTGACTGCTAAGTGACTTCTCCAGCCCACGTGTGTGTGTGTGCGTGTGTGTGCGTGTGTGTGTGTGTGTGTGTGTGTGTGTGTGTGATCTATATAACATATTATATATATGTATAAATAACTTTAATACTCAAATGTGTAATCTTCAAGTCCTTTTTGAGGATGTTAGAATCTAGTAATGCTGTGTAGATTACACTGAAAAATTACACTAAATTTTTTTAGTCATTGGAAGTAATTAAAAATCTTTCAGTCATTAAACATGTGTACAAGTAGTTAAATATAATTTCTTACCATTAAGATTAGAGGAAGAACATGAGTTATAGCATTTTCTCAGCATTTGCAGGGGTAGACTCCTTCACGCTGTCTTTTTTCCAGTTGCGAGTGAAGAATGATTAGGAAATACCTTAAAAAATGATGGCTGTTAGTCAAAGGAATGCTAAAACGAAATTCGGTAGGGGAATACTCAAATCAGTTCCCCAACACATTCAGACCTGATCATATATATTCTTTCTAACTAACCTGCAATCCCTTCCGTTGTTAATCTCCCGGTGATTTTCCTCGTGTGCCCTCTTACCAATTAGCAGGTTCCCACCGCAGTCTTTAAGTCTGTGTAGACCAGTGGATTTTCCCACTAACTACAGAATGGAAAATCTCTTGAGTCTGTTCTGTAGGAGGGAAGCCTGGGGGAGGTGTAATCACATGTAATGTGCCTCTGTCCTCTGTGGTTCCAATCATACAAATGCCTTGTGTGTTCTTCTGACAGCAAAACTTAGTTCAGAACCAAGAGATGATCTGCTATTGTCCAGTGGCAATTATGACATTTAAGGTTTGTAGTCACAATTTCAAATCACCTTTCATCACCTTTACTCCTTCGTCTTATTTTGCCCATTAAGAACCCTCCTGGGCCTCTCTGTAGATATCTCTGGCAGTTTCTAGCCTTGAATAAAACTAGCATGAATGTTGGGATTACTTTTCCACTTCTTGGCAGGTTTTTGTACAGAACACTTGGCCTGTTGGCCATAGGTCTCTTCCTCACAGCCACAGGTAATCCATTTCCTGCTAGGCTGTTAGGGAAGGGCCTAATTAGCCAATCCAACAAACACTCCCTCCCCACCCTTTGCTTCCCCTGGGCTTGTCTTCTGCTTCTGCAGGCATTTTTCCAGCCTGTCCTAAAAGGGGTCAAATTACCTTTTCAGCCCTGACACAAACGGCTCATCAACCTTCTAAAGTTGTCTTTCTCTTTATTGACAGTTCTGCCTCCCGGAACATTCATTCATTCATTTCCTTCCTACGAAAAACTAGTATTTCTCCCTCTTGTTCAAAAAAAATTCAAGATTTTGTTATGATTTTTTTAAATAAAAATTGTGTATTTCTTTCTAGTAAGGCATCACCAGATGTCACTGGAAGTGGTAAACCCGTAATTTCAGAAGTTTCCTACCTAAGGAAAAGAGGTTTTCATCTCCCTGAGTAATCATCTGCATGTACTGAATGTATTTAGAGTAAGGTACACAGCAACGGTTCAGGAACATTAGGTAGTTAACCCCAGATGGTCAGTTAAAACGATCTCTGCCTATAACTGCCTTTGCTGAAGTTAGTACCTAATAGACAGATAGCACAAAGAAAGGACATGTAGACTGTGTCAAAGCACACAGCATGAAGGAGGGAAATCAGGACTGTGTCAGGGTAAAAGAATGACTCATCCTTCTGAGTTCTGGGTGTATTCCTAAGAGAGTTCAACTGGGCAGCCAGGTGATCTGTAGAAATGGGCTATTTACCTGGGAGGACCTGAAAAGCTTTTCACACAGTGTCAACAGGATTGCTGTTAAGCAGCAAGTTGGCAGACACGGGAAGGTTGTCATCAAACACCACTGGGATTCAGAACTGTTGGCGTATATTTGCTTTTCAACTCTTCAACAGCTCGTGGAGAGACTCAAGCTATGTTGGACAAAGAAGCAAAAGCATCATTACACTCCCCTCTCTCTGCCTAAAGCTCTTGGCAACCCCAGCACAGGGTGGAGCAATCCTTTAAGGCAGGAACTTCACACACACTCACACACACACACCACCCCTACACACTCAAATATGTACATTTTATTGAAAGTGTAATTACATGTTTGTGTATGAACTCCTGTTTGGGAAAAAAGAGGGGGGTGTGAGCAAAACTTATCTAAGATTGCTAAGGGGATCTCTAAAACGAGGGTTTACAAACTCCACTGTCTTTCGGCGTATAAGCACATTGGTAGTATTAATACCGATGAAGGAGGGCCCAGTAGGACTGGCCTAGAGTGTAGTTCAAGGTCAGTGTGGATAATGGGTAGATCCTATCAAAAAAAAAATGTAATGTTCGCAGAGCGATGCTGTACAATATGTCCGTCTGTTCTGCAGTTTTTCAAAGCATGACCAATTGAGCAGGGAAATGCAGAAGGAAGAGGGTGGAGGGCTGGTCTCATGTAGGTAGGGAGCTGGTAAGCGGAGACAGGGGAATTACCATGTTTGTTCAAGCCCTCAGACTCCCGAATCTCATTCCCCGAGATAGGAGCTCCTAGCTATTGCTATCTCTGGAAGACAGTTCTGCTTCTCTTAGGGTCACACTTGTTTATTCTGCATGAAAATGAATCGGGCCCCAGCTTTTCGGTCACCTTTAACTCTTTGTGAAATCCTCAGAAAAATTTACAGCACCCCACCCTTTACTTGTCATTATTTGTCAGACCAAAAAATAAAAAAATAAAAAAATAAAAAAGCTAAATAGAAATACTCTTGCATCTTCCAATCCAAAGACTTCTACCAAATCGTACCAGCCATAAACACCTAAGATCCTACTGTGGGAGTTTTGCTACCTGTGGCCAAGGACCATTCTAGAGATATTCTTTTCCCAAACGAGAGTTCAATGTTTAAGTGCTTCTTCCAAGGGCAGCTCAGTAGGTCCACACTCATTAGCCTCATGTGACCAGGGAAGCCTTGCCTCTACCTCCTAAGCATCGTGTCTCAGAGGAGAGGCAATTAGCTGCCTCAGAATTGAGTTTTGGTGTATGGCCTACTTGTAGCACTAAACTGTATAACCTACTTGTACGTAATACTTCTTTTAAAGAAGTTGCCCCACCTGCCCGTCATCTGCTTAAGTGAGCATCGTTTCCAGTCCGTGGACTGTGGAGTGAGAAATGTCTACACACATCTCATCTTCCTTCCTGCGTCCTCCTTCCTGGTTGTTCGTAGGGGTGCAAAAGCAGAGAATAGAGGACATCAAGCTGTAGAAAATATTTTTAGCTGTTTTATCAGGGTGTTTTATCTGTTTTATCAGTTAGTTACTCTTGCCGTATTTCCCTTTAACTACACGCGTGCACAAGGACTCCATTTGCACAAGATGGTCGCGTTTACTCACCGAGGAGTCAAACAATCAGGACGAACAGGCATGCTGCCTACCTCAGCGGAGCTGAATCTGTGGCTAAGTCTGTCTTAACTGTGTCTGTGCCTACTGGAGGGGTTGTGTTTTTCAAGTCTAAAAACTGTCCATCAGCTTTAAGCAAAAACACTCCTGTTGAAGCACAGAAGCTTGAAGATGAACTATAGCTATTTGATATGAGTAGGTGTGAAACATTGTACTGTGTTCTCTGTTTTGGAGACGCTAGATACAGTTCCCCCACACCATATAATTGGGACAGATTTTTCTCATCTTTTTGCTTTATCCACACACTTGTGTCTTTTTATTTGTTTTAATAAATTTGCAGCTAAAATACCATTGAAGCCTTCACTTATAGATCAGAAGTCTTTCCCTGGGCCACAGTTGGTGTACTAGCTGGCTGTCTTTATCGGCGCGTAGAGACCATCTGTGTACCTTGGCTATGGACATCACATGTCATCTTCCAAGACCACACAATACTTGCAACCTTTCCGAGTCTCTCTGCTGTGCCATCCAGACCAATCTGCTCTCATCTCGTAATGGACCAGATGACTATATTGATCATCCATATCACACAGGCTACTTCCTGTGTGTCAAAAGCTGTAACCGGCCATATCTGCAAAATCACAGAAATATAATCCACTCTGTTTGGAGGTTCTGCAGGTGAGGACATAAACATACGGGAGGGAGAACCGACCTTTAAGCCAACCACAGCAAGCAAATGGATATGCACCTTGTAGCGTTTCTTCTAAGGGACAGAGTTATTCTTTACGCTGTGGTTAGCAAGCTGAGCTGCGGTCTTGCATTAAGCAAATGAATTCAAGCCAGGTCACAGTAAATTCTGGTGAGAAACTTTCGAATCCAGCTCCACAGATGCGTTTTGGGAACAAGTCTTGACTAGACCACCGAGAACACACGACGTTTTGTAAAGTGAAGATGTCAAGGTAATTCCTTTCTAGTCTGTGGTTTTGTCCACGAATGCTACAGAGAAATCAGAAGCAGACGGAGCAATGGCGGTTGAGCTCACTCTTCGGGCTGGGCTGAAGGCTGACAAACCTGAAAGGATCTTTTCCAGCCTCACTCCCAGCGAAGGAGTCATGCAGCTAATGTGCCCCGACTTTTTCCAGTTTTGTAACTCTGAGCCATCAGACAAGAAAAACACCCGAGGCCATGCCCAGGCCTACAGGTAATTGCTGACTGTCCTTTTCTCGGTCCCCTCCCTAAGCCACCCCTGCCCCCCACCACCACCACAGCGGTGAGTGATGCGTGTGGACAGTGGAGCAGGTGTGAGTGTCTTTTTTGGCATGTTCAAGCAAGACTGGAAGAAGGAAATTCGGATATGTATATATATTTGTCTCTTTCTTATGGGTGAGGGGAACCAAAGGAGACGACAGATTCCCATAGGAAATATACACACCTGTTTTTCTTTTCTTCTATAACTCGGTGCTCCGGGGCAGTTTCAGAAAACAAACCCAAGAGTGAAACCATCCACAGGAGAAAGCTTTTGTACCCTCAGAATTATTTTCAAAGCTAAGTAGCACTTTCCCAACAGGTGTGGTACTGTACCCCCCCCCCCCCGTTTCCTGAACACATAACTATAGTGGTTGTTGCAACTCATAACTTTTGAAAGCTTATTTTTGGACAGATTTATGTATGGAAATAAAATTTAATACCTGAACATTATCTCTCTTGTATCTACTCCCTGACCTCATAGAATCTGGATTCTTCTTTGCAGGTTCTGGTCATATTCTTTGTGCTCTATCCTGCTCCTGTGCTGAGCTTGCTTCTTACTAAACTTCAGAGCCCTGGTTTAAAAGCACGGGCTATCTGCTATCTAATTTCTACACTTGATACCAAGTGCATGGAAGCCTACCCAGTAGCTCTGTACGAAGGACTTGAGTCCTATCCAACATCAGCAGATGCCCATTCGTGTGGAAATTTCCCAAGACTGCTGCTTTTAACTCTGACCTGTGTAGTTGGGTGAATTTTCCACTGGGTGTTAGTCTCTGTATTTTCTCAGCTACAGGGCTTTAAATTTTCTCAACTGAGCTGCAAGAGCTCCTGTCTGCTTCACTCCAGCCCCAGAACTGCCTGGAGAAATAAAAGAAAACCTGCCCTGGGTCCTGCCTTTGATATTTGATTCCAGTTACAAGCTGACTGGGCCCCTTTCCCTTAATCTGCACATTCCCTTCTGAGACCACTGTCTGGGCTCCAGAGACTCACTGATGAATTCTCTACCTGCAGGGATATGACCCTTGTGGGCCTGCACTAACCTGTTTTCTCACTGGCTCATGGTTTTTGTGGAAGGTATTTTTTTCTGGTATTAGGTTATAAAACTTTACTTAAAGGCTACCCTAGGTGTTTACACACACAGTATGCTTGTTAACCCTGACAAGATGGAGCCGGGAACCGGGAACATAAACATTAAGAAACTCAGCAGAAGCAGAAAGTCTGAGGCCAAGGTTAGGTCTCCTTTGCATAACACTTTTCAATGGAGCTTTCTAAAGGCTGTAAGCATCAGGGATTTGAACCTTGCTTTCTACTCTAGAACCTAGACTGAAACACTTTGTTTAAAACTTTAAACTTACAAATACTTAGATGGGATATTGATCTGCCTTTGTACTTTCGGTCCAAATTGAAAATTCTGGGTCAGGCCTGCTCAATTAATGGCTGAAACGAAAATGATGTAAGGAGACTAGGGGAGTAAAGAGGAGGTTTGAAATGGAGAGAATTCTAAGAAAAGAGGCATGGCGCTGAGTTTACGAAATAGGAAGACTTGATGTCATTGTCTAAGATGGTAAACTTGGTCCAGCCTGGGGCATTGGTATATGGATAACCATTGACGTCAGAGTAGCTGCAAGATTGGTTGATGACAGAAGTCTGTCCTTACAGGTAGGAACACAGTCTGGCCTGAACACAGACTCCCTGTTACCTTCTGACCCGCCCTCACATGGTCATAACTTTCCCCCAAGTATTATCATGGGAGCTAATAACTGACCTGCAGGGAATATCTGAAGCTCCTCAGAGACCTGGACTGTCTTATAATTACTGTCACTTTAGCTCCATTTTTCCCACCTTGGTGAGAATATGATTGGCTTGAAATCAGCCAATGGGCACGTTGGATGTTCTTGGGAGTGGAGAATCCTTTAGTACTTGGAACCTTCATTAAATATCACCATAGTATTTCCAGTAGCATCACTGTAGTTGTCTCCTTGGAAATACAGCTTCACATCTACTTGAAATCATGCTGGACATGTGTATTAATGAATAAACCATCGCCTAAGATTGTTTTTCCAGAAAAAAAAATGTGTATAAATGTTGAGAATCCAGGCTAAGGTAAACTCTCAATGATGGCATCTTACCCAACAGAACAGCACTATAGAAATTCGCCATTGTCCCAACTAAGCAAGTCCCCAAATACAATTCAGGTTTCAATAGCAAGTTCTTTGGTAAGAACAATCCTCGAGTGTCTTACAATTAGTGAAAAATACAAAGGTAAACATTTTCTGAACTTAGTTGAAAAAAATAAAATCATTAGCTAGGATTTCGGGATATTTGTAGAAAAAAATATGACAAAAATCCTATCTATGGCTGGTGTTACAGAAAAAACAAACAGACAGACAGACACAGACAGACAGCCATTACCAACTGGGCAAATACTAGCCTAACACACCAACTTGCTATGGACAGTGTGTGCTGGATGCAGTTGAGAGTAGGAAGAAGTCTATAAAGGACAGTTTCCAAAGATGGTTCTTGGGAGGTGAGTGGTAAGCCGGAAGGAAGGCTCCAGGTCATGGGAAGAGGGCAAGGTGAGACTGTTTACATTGAACAGCAACGTCTGCTTGGTGGGGCCCTGGAAAGTTCTGATGGTTTATCAGAGACCAATCTAGGCATATTTTTCAGAATGCTTCCAGAATCAACTGGCATTTGTATGGGTAAAATAAGAAAATTAGATCATCCTATTTACTATAGCTAGGTCTCAGTTAAAAGTAGTGTAGAATAGAGCCAAACGATCTTCTTCACCAAAAGTATAATGGAGGAGAATTCTTCCTGTATGGTGGCCTTTGATTTGGGATACTGACTTTTTCTTTTCATTCTGTTTGCCTCAAACAGGACCACTGACTCTTCATGGACCAATTAGGACAAAGAAAAAAAAGGACAATAAATATGGAGCGCCTCTAGGAAAATAAGTTGTACCCAAACTCGAGAAATTTGTTGTTACCACATTTCATTTTCAAACACTAAGAAGTAATTTTACGGGGTTGGGGAGGTTGGGTTCTGCCCCACTCTTACCGATTTAACTTCCGAGTAAACACAGAGACATCAAAATTTATTAACAAGATATAAGTATGAACTGGGCAGATTCTGAGACTATTATAACCCAGCTAGGCTATTAATAACCAGATAAATGCCCCATTGCTTGACAACTGAATCTTGCTCTGTTCCATGTGTGTCCTCAATGTGAGCTTCTTCTGGCAATGTGCTCATGATCCATCCTTAGAGTCCATCCTGCCTCAAAGTAACCTCCTACTTCCATTTCTGTCCATCTCCTTGAGGTCCCTGCCTGAGACCCCTTATTTCACTTCAAGTCTCGCCTTCCTCTCTCTCCTGACCAGTCACAGGCTTTTACTAAAGAATCAGAGGTTATTGGGGATCATCCTTTAGAGAGCATTGGTCAATAAAATGCCTATGTCCAGACTGCAGCCTTATTCTGAGATAAGAACTCAGCATCTGAAATACACAGCACATAAGAGCAAACCCAACAACATCAGCATTCAAGAGTAGCTTATGTATTCAAGTCCTCTAACTTGTACTTGGTTCCTTGTTGGTTTATTTTTATATTTTTTAAGAAAGTAATGTGTCCTGGCATAATGCAATTACTATTGAGTATATGTGTGCCTTAGATATTTTCAATAAAGTTAACTCAAAGCAATGAATGCCTCCAACGTGGACAAAGGGAAAACTGTTCAAAAGGAAGATGACTCCCAAGCAGTCATGAAGGATGTAGGTGGTGGTATTTGAAGGAACTCTCTGAAGAAAGGATGGTCCTTGCTTAGTGAGTGGGGAAAGAATTGATTCTGCAGGCCTATTTCTCATCCTTCTGCCATGAAAAGCTTTCAAACTTCTAACTGAAATGGCTGTTTTGCCAATGTGAAGAAATAGATAGGTTCTTTCTCAATATGTTTAAATATGTATAGAATAGAATTACAAAATAAATCAATCATATAGACATTTTTTCTAACACTAAAAGGAGAACTTAAATACTTGTCGATATGTTTATTTGTAAATAAATACTTGCCAATATGTTTATTTATAAATAAATAAATGTGTCCAATTACTGTTTGTTGGGGTAATCTTTTTTTTTTTTTTTTTTTTTTTTTTGTTCGTAGTGTGAAGTTTCTATCACTCAGTTGTTAATTCTGTATCAGCAGAGAGCTGAGTGCTAGCTGGATATTGGTATTGTTATTCTTGTATCTTATCACCTGCTTTTATTTTGTAAACATACACCTTTCTCACTCCCTGATTGGCTTAATAAAGATCTGGTGGCTAGGAAGGAAAGGGAAGAACTTGTGGGCTGAGAGAGTCTCTGGGAGAAGAAGGGGTAGGAGACTCATCAGGGTGACACAGGAAGAAATTGGTGCTGGAACTGAGAGGTAACAGATCATGTGTTGGGACCTAGGCCTGTAATAGTCAGGGTTCATTTATATGAGCTATCTTCGAGTCTGACTAGCTATAGTGCCCAAGATTCTCGGTGTCTTTATTTATCTGCTGACAGGTCCAAGAGATCTTGCTCTAACTGTCATCTGACAAGCGGTTGACAAGTGTACACTGCATTTCAGGATATGTGATAGGGATACAGTGATAGGGAACTCACTGTCATTGTTCAGGACAAAGCCATGAGCGATACCAAGACCACAGCTGTTTATTGCCTCTGATGTTAACCAAAGAAAATAGTGCAACTGAGCATTTTTGTTTCCCATCTCCTGTCCAAGATCATGGACTTTCTTTAAGTCTGCCCTTCTGTTGGCCCCCTCTTACCAAAACAAAAAGTAAATTGTATTCTGTTGTTATTTTACTAAGTTCTGTCCTCTGGATATTGTTGGAGCCCTTTAGACAGTGATGAGCCACTTGGCTGTGTGCATTCATCCTTTGGTTGACAAATGATAAGCCATTGATAACACAAACTTGTTTGGGGTCTACACAAAGGATTACAATGATAAATACTTTTTGCCAAAAGTCAGGATGGAACAAAATTCCAGAACATAAGGGGCACATCAGACTTGAGCCTTGTAGGACTCAGGGGGTGGGTAGGTTTTAGGAGGTAGGTAGGTTTTAGGAGGTGGGTAGGTTTTAGAGGGTGGGTAGGTCTTAGGAGGTGGATAGATTTTAGGGGGTGGGTAGGTCTTAGGGAGTAGCTTGGCAGATCTACTTTTAAATATAAAAGTATAAAGGTAAGCCTGATGTGTTGTTTTTGTTAAAACCATCCTTAAGCTGTTTATAATTCTCTGTGTGTATTTTATTAAACAGGCAAGGGGGCTTTAAACATACTGTCCTGGGCATTGGCAGCTCACTAGGAGGCAGACTTTGAAAAGGGTCAAATAGGAGAAAGTTAAGCTTGCTGGCTTTTCTCCAGTGATGAAAACTCAGGGTGAGGAGGAAAGAACCTTAAAAGAGGACTTGTCTCTCACTTAACTTTTATCTACTTTTTTTTGTATCTGTTATGATGCAGACTTTACATTTGGATAATTTATTCTTTTAGTCAGAATGGTTCATGGGATGCAAACAGTGTTAAAAAGCCAAACAGTCAAGGAGGGATTGATATTCTTTAGGGTGTTAGGCTAAAAAAATTAAGATTTCATTACTTTTCAAAAGCATATTGTGCAAGTTGATGCTTTTTGTTTAAAGGCAACAAAAAATAACTTTTAGAGAGGGGAATTTAGTGGAAGAATGTGAAACAGCTCTCAGTGTATTAGAAGCAGAGGAGCCAGGCCCCCAGAATGAGAGACAGAATCAGGACAGTGACAGAGATCTGGGCAGAGAATAGAAATGATCTCTTTGGGAAGGTGTAATCAAAGACAACACCAACCATGCCTGTCCTTGGGCCAAATTCCTAAGTTTCTATCTGATTAGAGTTCACAAGTGACAGAAAGAACAGAGAGTCAATAACCACTCAGGTCTTCCAGTTTCCGTCAGCAATGCAGAAAAACCAATGATGACCTCCTCATTGAGGTGAGCAGAGCCCCATCAACCCTGTTATTGCAGCAACGAAAAGTGATACCAAATCAGCAAAACCAGAACATATTTATCAGAAATAGCAATATTTTCTTAAGGGAGAAAAAAATCATCTCTGGGTTGACCTGTGTGATCCAGTGTTGCCGACATTTTTCTGCATACTTATGTTAGATGTTTACATATCCCTTTCAACTAAAGGCCAGGTCCCACTTTATTATGCAGCAGCTAACAAGTTTGGAAGACCTATATGTTTACTGTGACATATTTTGCAATTTTATAATGATTAGAAAAGACAGCAAATTTTAAAAAAGATTCTGCCTTCCTGATAATTATATTTCTTGCAATAATCATATTAGTATGGTTTTACGTGAAAGGATACAATTTATATTTTACAACCTGTAGGCAAAATTAACATCAACATTAATCTTAAAGCACTATTTTTTTTTTTTACCTCATGAGATATAACACCTTCTTTTGAATTTCACGGTATATTGAACACATTCAATTTTCACTAATGCTCAGTTTTTACTTCAACCATAATCTGGGTTTGGCCTGTCTCATTTCTTCTTAGGATTCAGTGATGTGGAGAAAGGGTAACGAAGATGTCAGATGTTACATGCAATTAATGTAAAAAGCATAGTTGATGAATCAGGGTGGTATTTCTGAAGAGGATGACTCAACAAAGGCTTGCTGGTCAAAAGCTTAGTCACTGTCAGAGATCTCTTTGCTGATACTGTAGATGAGATGCCTTTGAGCAAGATCTTTCTGAAGATCTGCAGTGTGTCCTCAGTGAAGCTGGCTTCTCCAGACACCAACTGTCATCAATCTATCTCACAGGATGTGAGCTAAGTTTTCTTGGAATTTAGCATCATGGAAAGTATTTACACACTGAATTCTTTTCCTAGCTAGGTTGTGAGTAGGCCCTTTTTGCTCTGCCCTTGGAATTCCAGAAACAATATTAATTCTACCTCTTGAAGGAAATGTCAAGCAGTAACAATATATCTTTCAGAGCCTTAGCATTATAGCAGACACACATTACAATCTTGATACACATAGAGTTAGTATAATTCTTTTCTATCTATTTAGAATTCATGCCTCACTTTATCATCCTGCCCTCTTGACTCTGCTTGTCCATTCTTGCTGTAAGTTTTATTCCCTAGGACCATTAAGCTCAATTTTCCAAACTGTCTTTAATGTGTGATCACATGGAAGCCTCCCACTCAGCTTTCCAAGAGGCCATGGACTGCCGTACTCCCTTCCTGGTCAGTCATCAGGGTGCCAAAAAGGTGTTTCCCTCCTCTTTTTGCTCTTTTCCTCCGAGTATGTGTTTTGCCTTTCTGGCTCATCACCTTTATAACATCTCCCTTTGTTCTCACAATCAACAATGACTAATGCCCTCGCAGTTGGCCAGAAGTTGTACTCCCATGCCCAGTGACTATGAATTCCACGGGGCAAATGGAAGTCCTTAAAAATGAAATTTGTACTTTATCTGAACAGAGTAATGATAGGAAAAGATAATCAGTTGAGAATCATTAATACTTATCATAGATCTTCCTCAAAAATATTAGGAAGCCCATGTGAGTACTTTTCAAATTATTTGTACTATATCAATTTTATTACACTTATTTTAATAGCTTAGAAATATTTTTAGGATTACAGGATGTGATGGTTAGAGTTGACTGTCAATTTGAAAAAAACTCTAGAATTGCATAGGTCTTTGGGTATGACTATGGAAGGTTTTTAAAATTTTTTTTTAGAAATGTGTATACAATTTTATTTTTTAATTATGGTGTGTATGTGTGTGTGTGTGTGTGTGTGTGTGTGTGTGTGTGTGTGTGGTGAAGGTATCTGCATGAAGGCTGGTGCCCTTGAAATCCAGAAGAGGGAGTCAGATCCTTTAGAGCTGGAATAACAAAAGTCATAAACTACCCAACACAGGTGGGGGAAGTGAACTCTGTCCTAAGACCAGTACATGATTTTTACCACCACACCATCTCTGGACCTCCTCTACTCACATTTCTTACTGTGGGTGTGTCTGCATTGCCACAACAGATGTGTGGCAGTCAAAGGACAACCTGAGGGGTTGGTTATCTCCTTCACCACTTGGGTTCTGGGGGTGAAAGTCAAGTCATTAGGCTCTGTGACCAGCTCTTTTACCCACAGAGCCTTCCCAGTTGGTCCAGAGGATTGTTTTAATTATGTTAATTGAGGTAGGATGACGCCCCCTACTGTGTGCCACAGGCTGCATTCACCCCTCCCTGTTTCCTGATTATGTTTTAGATGTAACCAATTGTTTCAAGGTCCCTTTACCTAGACCTTCCCACCTTGGTGAATTTAAACTTGAACCAAGGGCTAAAATAAACCTTTTTCTCTTAAGTTGTTCCTGTCAGTGTGCTTTATAACAAAAGAAACAAATTAACTAAGGACACAAGGGACTGAGTGCTCTGGTCTACTAGAAAATGTTCCCAAGTTGACAGTTGGCTCTGCTAGATGTAGGAGTTGTCCTGGCTTGACTCTTGATTTTCAGGTAAAAGCATCAGATGTTAAACCCAGAAAAGGAAGACGAAAAGAAGGAAAAAAAAGAAGAAAGAAAGGCAGGAGGGAGAGAGAGGAAAGGAAGGAAAGAAGGGGAACAAAAAAAAGAAAGAAAAGAAAATGTATCTTAATACTTTGTTAAATATACTTGAATTTTCATTTATTTAAATATTTAATCAGGAATAATGTGATCTTCCACTTTATAAACTATAAACTAAGCCCATAGAACATTGATGTTTCCCCCAGGAGATCACAGGCTGCCTACTAGGAGAGAAAGGCAGTGAATCAACACATTATTGAATCTAACTTCTTTGCACATAATTCCTATTTTGTGTTATAAGACACCCTCTAAAAATGAAAGCAAATTTCATTTTCAACCTTAATTAAGGCAGAAGATTCTACTAGCTTTATTGTGGAGCTTTGGTTTTCCTTCACAACTTCACAACAACCCATCAGCCATCTCACAGTCTGAGTGACTTAGATTCCAATTACCCTTATTTGGATGGAGAATTTGGGTAAGTCTAAAGCTCAAGGAAATGATGGAAGAAAAAGCTTCCATTCCTTCAGGGTCCGGGGCAGGCTATGGCCTCTGGGCAGCCTTCCAGGCTCCTCTGCCTACAGGATTTACTTGATCCATCCCACAGGCTCGCAATAGGAAACACATTATTTTTGACCTTACTCTTGGACTCTGCTCACTGGACTTGAAAATTGGTGATTTCCTTGCTCCCTGGTCCTTCCTGTGCCTGAGAAGGAGAGACATGGTATGATTCTTTTCTTTTCTACTCAACAGAGCAAAACCCACCCGCTACCCAGCCTTAGTTCAGCCTTTGGAACCCTGCCTAGACCTAGGGGCCCTGGAAAGCACTTGATATTCTTAGTCTGTCTCTTTCCTCAATTGAAGAACCAGAGAGGAAAAAAAAAGTTGACATATACCCCATAAAACTAAAATTTACTTTTCAAGCCTTGAGACTCAATTCCTTAATTAACAATTACTTGAGACATTTGGCCTCCATATCATGGGATAACCTTAGATGTCAGATCCTAATTCTCTGAACTCAAGTATTATTTTCTGTAAGAGAAAGAACTTTGTAGATATAATTATGTTTAAAGTTCGTCAACAGGAAGCTTATAAGGGGCTATCTGAGAAAATTCCAGCAAGTACACATGTCCATCTAAGGAGAGGTACATGCAGAATTAGCACACAGAAAAGAAGAAAAAAATAGACTTTGGGATTGCAGATAGGTAATCAAGCAATCATATATCAACAAGTGCTGGCCTACAGTGGACACTTAAAGAGACAGGATCAGATTCTCCCTTAGATCCTGCAAAGGGCCTGTTCTAAGTCAGTTGGAATCTTGGGCTTTTGAAATCTTAAGCATCTGGAATCTTGTAGTCTTACTCAGAGGACTGTTCGAAAGTTCTTGGTCTATGTCTCAAGAGCTCAGTTTTGCCTTCTATCTTTGAAAACTTAGAGGATACGTTTCTGTTATCTTTAAATCTCAGCTTGTGGAGATGCTCAGTAGTCACAGGAATAAACCGGATTCTATTTCCTGGTGTCTGACCTTTCCTTTACTTGGTTTCTACACGGTATTTGACCCCAAGCCTGTGGAGTCATAGATTTTCCTTTTCTAACTCTTAGCCTAGAAGCAACAGACCAGTTTCCCAGTATTGTATAGGTTTCAGGAGTTGGTCTCCTGAGGTCTCAAGAGGAGTAACATCTCCCTTCCCAGCTCAGTATAAAACACTGAAAATTAAGATTAGTAACACCCCTGAAGAACAAAGTGACAGTGTTCTTGGTAATGTTTACTTTGAAGGGTACCTTTGTGAAATCTCTGACCTCTAGAGACCCTCCAACGGAATTCTTAATCCTGGACAACCTGGTCTTCTGAAACTCAGGGTTTCAAAGAGCAGCGTGGAACGAAAGCTTTCTGTGGACACACAAAGCTCCAAAGAACAGAAAGGGCAAGGGATTTACTCAAATGAGAAAAGATTACCTCTTCTCCCGAGGGCAGCAGCTCCACCAGTGTAAATACTTCACACAGAAGGCAATATGAGGCAGCATGCATATGATATATTTTTGAGGGCTGTCACTCAATAGGGGACAAGATTAATAGTTACTTATGGACAGGGACAGTGACAGTGAGAGTCTCTCAGCTTTGCAAGCTGAGACAAAGGGAAGTTGAAAAGTAGGTGAAAAAGTCATAGCTGTTATCAACTCCCATCAGTGCTCTGGACTTCAGACAGCATTCAAGGTTCCAAATGACTACAGGGAAGTCTGGCGAAGCTCTGTTTTACATGCCTGTGAGCCTGCGTTTAACATTAGAAACACACACACTAAAGGGACGTGGCTTTCTTTTTCAAATTATTCTGATTTGCAAAGCAAAAAAAAAAAAAAAAAAGCTGTTAAAAGTCTATGAGCTCAAAAATGAAGTCTGAATAACTTTTCTTAGGTGGTTTTTAGCTTGTGTTATCTGTATAAAAGTCGCTTTGTTTCCACACTGGAGCCGGCGTGCTTCAAGCCATAACATGAACAGATACTTGAAACACGTGAAGCTTATTTTATCACAAGCCCTTTACAAATACCAACGAATTATGTCACCAACATTCAGAAGGCTCTGTGGCCATGTGTATCATTCCCATGTTTCAGATGATAAAACAACATAAAATGATGGCTAAATATCAGAACCTTGACCATAGCAGCATATCCCCCATGCCACACACCCTGACCCTAACCCTAACCCTAGAGAACCCTAACCATGTGAAACCTAACACTAACCCAGGGAATAATGAACAGTATTTTTTTACTGTTTTGGAAGATGAGGTGGCTGGAGGTAGCCTGGGGTACATTGAGGGAATACTTTTTTTTAAATAACTTTTCCAGTATTAATGATTAAGCTGAGGCATGAACACAGACTGAAGGACCTAGTATGTGTAGGGCATGGTGCATTTTTCTAAATCTTTGGGGATTCCTAAAGCTTTTGCTTTGAATTAGAGTCATATTAGGAGTATTAGAAACTCCCATCTGATTATGAACTAATAAAGGTGCATTGTAGAGCTCACAAAATATGGTTCTGTCATCTTCAAGTTGCTTTAGGCTTGGAGAGCCAATGTCATCGAATGCTAACTGTAGACACGGGTTTGAGGAGCCCTCTTTTTGTCTAGTCTCTTCTCCACTTTCTGTATTCCCATGGGTTTCCTAAAACTAACCCTTTTTCTTTCTTGCAATACCAAAATATAAGAAATTTCACATTTATTTCAATGCTACCTATGAGGAATTGTAGTAATTGTGAGCAGAAATCCAGATCACAAAGGCTTATTACTTTGATGACACACAGGATTGGATGGAGTACAAAATTTTTGTTTTCCAACATATCCTCAAACTTTATTTTATTTACATTTTTAATTAAAATATAATTAGACTGCTTTCCATTTTCTTTTCCTCCCTGCGAGCCCTCCCACATTCCCTCCCTCAAAACCTTCCTACTATCCTCTCAGTTTCAGGCAAATCTTTAAGCAGTACTAAAAGGTGTGTGTGTGTGTGTGTGTGTGTGTGTGTGTGTGTGTGTGTGTGTGTGTGTGTAAGAGAGAGCGAGAGATGCTAGTTCCAAATTTGCATTCTCCTTCCTTAGCTTTCCTAGCAGGCCTGTTACAAGCTTCAAGTTCCAACTCTCCATTTCACAACTTTAGCACATCACAGTTTTCTGAGGAAATTTGTACTGATTTCTCAATTTGAAAATGAAATATTTTTATAATGCATTTTCATAACCTTTATAGCACAGGATGCCAGCAGAGCGTTCTGGTATTTGGAGTTACCCAAGCATTCTTTTGCTGTTAGACTTGGTAATTGGTAAGGAGTCGCTGGTGATCTAGTAATGGGTTGTTATTTTGTCAACAAATGAAATATACTTCACAAAAACATCATTTCATAACGATTTACAAAGGAAAAACTTATTTTCAGAAGAAAGAAAGATTTGGTTTTTCTGTTCTACAATAGTCCCCATAGTTATTACCTGATTACCAACAACCCTAGAACAGCAGGCCCGCAGGCTTAGTTGCTAGCTTGCCATAGTAGTCATCCTATTCATGAAACCCAGGGTGCTTTGGAAGGAAACTTCTTGAGTGCTCACTGCCATCTAGAATGGAGAATCTGAAAAACAGCAGTCTAATATTAGGGTACACAACCCAATTGATGAAGTGAACCATCAGCTCACCAAGCTACTGGTTCCAAAACAAAAGTGACCTCACATCATGAGCTCAGAAGGACTTCACGTGAAAGACAGAGCCTTGTCCCTTCGGGCTTGTCTTATGTGAGAAGATGAGGTGAGGCTGTGAAGCATAAGAACACGGTGAAGTGGAATGTCTGAGAGAAGACTGATGCACAGGGATGCACAGGGATGCACAGGGATGCACAGGGATGCACAGGGATGCACAGGGATGCACAGGGATGCACAGGGATGCACAGGGATGCACAGGGATGCACAGGGATGCACAGGGATGCACAGGGATGCACAGGGATGCAGGAAAGCCTGGGAAGGGGAACACTGAGAAGAAATAATGATTCAAGAAGTTAATAGGCATACCAGAATAAAAAAGAACAGTAGTCTCCTCATTCTCTTCTTGGGTCTCACACACCTTCTTTAAAAGGCTTTATTCCCATTATTTTAGAAGTTTATCAACTAAGCAGGGTTCTTATGGGCTCGCAGAGACTAAAGAGAAAACACAAAGCTGGCATAACTGCACTAGGTGCTCTGCAAATATGGCTGTCAGCTTGGTGTATTAGTGAGACTCCTAACAGTGAGAGTGGGGGTGTCTCTGACTCGCTTGCCTGCTCTGGGGACCCTTTTCCTCCTTCTGGCTTGCCTCAATCAGCCCTGGTTTGAGGGTTTGTAACTAATCTTATTGTATCGTGTTATGCCTTGTTCAGTTTCTATCCCGGGGAGACATGTTCTTTTCTGAAGGGAAATGGAGAAGAAGTGGATCTAGGGGAGAGGAAGGATGGAGGGGACCCGGGGAAGAGTGGAGGGAGGAGAATTCGCAGTTGAGGTGTATTGCATCAGAGAAGAATTTAAAAATAAAATAAGAATCATAAAAATCTATTTATAAAGTAAAAAAAAGTATATCATCGAGCTAGATGTGTAACACATATCTATTATATCAGTACTCAGGAGGCTGAGGCAGGAGGACTGCTGCCCATTTGAGGCTAGCCTAGACTACATTTCCTGAGTCTGACTGCTGGGTACACTTGGCAGTGTGGTGGTCAATGCTATCAAGTTGACAGGATCTATCGACCTGAGGACATTGCTAGGCTGGGATTGAAGTGAAGAGACCCATGCTTAATGTGGGTAGCATCAGTCCATTGGCTGAGGTCTGGCTTGAATGAAAAGGAGCAAGCAAGCCAAGTATCAACATCCATTCCTTTCTGCTTGCTAATATAGGGTACAATGCGACCATCCACTTGAAGCTCTTGTTGCCACGCCTGCCTCCCAGTCATCACAGACTGTTTCCTCCAACCAGGATACCAAATACATCCCTCATCCTTTATCATGCTTCTGTTAAGTGTTTGGCCAGAGCACAAAGGAAAGGAACTAACGCACAACTACTCATGTAATCATGTAAAAAGTACTTACACACACTTCATGATACAGAAAACTATGAACTTTTAAAAGCACCTAGAGATGACTAATAAAAAAAAACTTTCCCCCTTTATTTTTTTGTGTATGACTACGCGTTAGTAATGCATCCACATACCTGGGTCATAAATGTTATATCTTTTATACACTTGCTGAAGTAGGTTAAGTGGTGATTACATTTTTAAAATCAACTATAGATCAAGCTTGCTTCTCCAAGATTGGTTTCTGGGGAGACTCAATCCATGGGATGTCCCTCAACTTTTAAGCAATTTGTCTACCCCACTTTAAGTGGAAAGAAAGAAATAAGCAGGAAGCCTGTGTCTTGGTTGCATAAAATCATGTTCCACAGAGAAGCAGAAGTGTGGCTCTGTGCATCTTCTATGTCTACGGTGAGGTTTGCATACTTTATACTAGACATGGTAAGGGAACAACATAATCTAGCTCTCAATGAAGTCACACTGTTAGGAGGATTCACATCAGATGGGAAATCCTTGAACAGAGTACTAAGTCCCATGGCTGAAGAATACAAAACATTATGGTAAGCCACAATCCGGGCTGGTTCTTAAAGTCATTGGAAAACACCGAGGACAAAAGTGACTGAACAATTGAGAGGTGACTCAAGAGCTGGCTCTGCACCAAGGAGGGAATGCATCTGTCCAGGAAGAGGGAATAGCATGAATTCAGTTTTCTCAGCAGGACACCAACTCCACCTTTGACAAACCCTCAGTGGAAAGGAGCTAGAGGTCTGAGGACAGAGATGGGAATCAGCAGAGAAGACCTTGTAAGCTTTGGGAGAAAGAAGGGCTCTAAGAACAAGGGGGACTGGCTGGATTTTAAAGTGGACAGTAACACATGAATAGATTATGATCTTACTCTAAAATTCCATCAAAGATGGTTGTTTCCTTAAGTCTACTAATTCTACAACTCTAACTAGGTACTTGCTCAATGCCCGTCTTCACTCACACTAAACGGCTGACATTTGCAGTAACTCCTAAAGCTGATGCCATCGTTCCAAATATGTCCATAAGAAAAACAGAACAAAGAGAAGTGAAGCCATGTAGCTAATAAATGGTAGAATCTATTTTATTACAAAAACCCGTGCTCTCTCCAGTGGAGCAGGCTGCCTTCCAATTATACTCCCAAGTGGCTTCTGGATGAGAATGCCAAAACTTATTTGAAAGCTAACTAGAACTGGAGCATGTTCAAGAGTGGGGGAAAGGTGCAGTAAGCGTAGGAGAGAAATGGTGGGAGCAAACACATTGGGTGAGTCAATTCCCTTCCATTGAGATTCTCCTCTGCTGAGATCTTATTCAAGAAGTTGTCCACCAACTCATTTAGTAGTCCTTCTAGGAGATACAAGCTTTCTTTTACAAAGCACGGTTTGATTACATTGGCAACGCCCCATAACCCCCTCCTTGCACTGAGTTTCTAGGTTCATAATATATAAGGGAAATGAAAGTGTTATATTTCTGATAAATGATGACGTGGCCCTTTTCCCAGTAGTCTTTGGTTTCTGAAGGACAGCCTTTACATCATAGTAACGTGGCCAAAAGAGCTCAACAAAGGTGAGCCTTGTATAAGGTATATCTAGATAAATTTAAGGATTTTCAGAGCAAGATTATTCTTGGGGAATGTCTAGTCTGATAGTCTTTTATTTTGTACACCGGGAAAGATTCAGATTATTCAAAGTTTAGAGACATAGTCAACATCATTTCCTGATTCCCAGAACAGTTGTTTATCCCTAATTATATTATAGTTACATGTATTGCCAGTGGTTGATAAAAATGGTCTGCCTTTTTTTTCTTCAGTACTAAGAACTGAACCCAGGGCCAAAGAGTGCTGGAGTGGCGCTTTACCACTGAGCTATATTCCATGTCCTTCATATCTACTCATCTGTATATTTGTCCATCTGTCTGTTTGTCCATCCATCCATCCATCCATCCATCCATCCATCCATCCATTCATCCATCCATCTATCTATCCATCCATTCATATACATTCATATTACTAGTTCAATGAGATTCCTGGTTTGTTTTTGTTTGCTTTTCATGTATGTGTCAGTACTACATGCATGCTTGGTGCTCACGGAGATCAGAAGAGGGCATCGGATCTTCTGGAGTTATAGATGGTTGGAAGTCACCTATGGCTGCTGGGAACTGAACCTGGGTGGGTCTTCTGCAAGAGCCCTGTGAGCCATCTCTCCAGCCCTACTTTCTGTATTCTTTCATTTTCAAACCAAGTCTAATTAATCTGCCCACATTTACCTTGAACTTGTCATCCACTTGCTTCAGCTTTCCCAGAAGCTGGGATTACTACTAGGTTCAATGCCAACTCTTCACAAAACTATACACGTCCAACCCATGGAAGTTCTAATAATAAGAACAATGAGTCAAAAACTCAAAATTGTTTTATAGACAATATCGAATATAATCGTTTTTTCTTCTTTTCCCTTTCTGGAGGCTCTTGTGAAGCTTCATGCTCCTGCAGTCGATAGTAACAAGGGCTGATCTAGCGGAAGAGTTTGATTTAAAAAGAGAAAAAGAAGAAGAGTGACTGTACTTGCCCGCGCTGACTGCAGAGTTGCTCCACAGGGAGGAAGTGGAGCAGCTGACATCTTGCTCACCTTCTGCATGACCCCTCGTGCCACACCTCTGTTGGGAGACAAAAACAAATAAGGGCTGAGAATTCCCAGGGGTTGAGAGCCAGGTAATCCTTTCAGAATGACTCTTACCTGATACTCCCTGACTAAGGTGGGACCCTGAGAAAAACAAAACAAAGAAAGTCTCTCTCTTTTTTTCTTTTCCCTATTCCTTCTTGTTTAAAAAAAAAAAAAAAAAAAAAAAAAAAAAAAAAAAAAAAAAAAAAAAAAAAGCCCTCCTCATCCCAAATATTTTCTGTCTCTAGTGGATAACTTCTTGTGCTTTCCTTTGTCAACTGTTCTCCTCCAAGAATAACAAGGATAATAAGAGATTGATAAAGGATCAGATTTGGTGACCTGGGAGCATTTAAAGAATGGGTAAAAGACAAAACAAAAGAGAAATGTTTGTCTGACCTTTATCAGAACAACCAACCGAGAGTCTGAGAACTCTGCACAACTCTGGTGAGATTTTTTTTTCCCCAGCTCTCTCATCAAGGGGGATTAGAGGTGAGAAAGGAAATACATATAGTGGTCAAAAACCAGTGTGCTTCCTGTTACAGGCTCACGCTATCTGGTCCACTTAGTGGGTCATCCCACATAGGCCTACTTTATTTCATTGCGCTGCCAGAAAGAGGCATCCCACTGCCTCAGAGGAGTCCTAACCCTTTGCACTTAAATATCCTTCATGGTCATAGATCGAACAGAGACAACATGGCCAGACTTCGTTCCTGGGTTCTCAGAATTTCCAGGAAGATGCTAAGGTGAAACACTCAAGCTTTCTGATTTTATTTTGTGAGTTATTGCCTAAAAGACTTATTTGATTGGCTGATTTTATTTAATTAATTACTTTTTATTTATTTATTTAGTCTGTTTTTTTTTCTTTGTTTTCTGTTTGTTGGTTTTGCTTTGCTTTGTTCTTATTGGCATTCTTACATTCTTCCGCTGTGGAGAGAACTCTATTTTCTCTAAAATTCTAATAAAAGGGCAGGGCAGGAAAAAATGGCTTTAGATTCCCAGCACCCATGTGACAACCAGGCCTAGGGGCAAGGAGCTGTAAATCTAGCACTGAGGATGTTTTGACTGGAGGAGAACTCTTGGCGTTTGCTGGCTATTCGCACTTCCACAGATGGGGGCCTCCAAACATGCACACGTGTGCACCTGTGCATAGGCGCACACACAGACTCAGAGACATACAGACACAATGACACACACACACAAACACACACAGAGACACTTGTTCTCGCTCTCTTTTATGTGCACTCTCTCTAATAAAAACTAGTTTAAACTCATTATTTTTTCCAAACCAGAACATACTATTTTGAAGCCCAGTGGCATGTGTGCCAGGTTCTGTTACATAGAGTCTGATAAGCCTGTCAGTATTATAGAAACCAGGACTCAAGAATATGGCTCCGTGGCTTTGAAATGTTTCATTGTTTGTTTGTTTGTTTGTTTGCTTATTTCACTTTACATTCACTGTCCCCTCCTCCCAACCATTCCCTCCCACAATCCTTCCCCACATCACCCATCCCCTTCTCCTCTGAGAGAGTGGAGGGTTTCCCCCCACCCCTATCTCCCATGGACATCCCCCACCCTGGCACATCAAGTCTCTGCAGCATTTCTTCTTCCACTGAGGCCAGACAAGACAGCCGAGTTAGAGGAATGGGCTCTACAGACAGGCAACAGCTTTTGGAATAGCCTCCTTTCCAGTTGTTTAGGACCTACATGAAGACCAAGCTGCACATCTGCTACATATGTGGGGGTGGGGTGAGGGTTGGGAGGGCTATGTCCAGCCCATAAGTGCTCTTTTGTTGGTGGTTCAGTCTCTGAGAGCCCCAAGCATCCAGGTTAGTTGACATTGTTCCTATCTGTCCAGAGCCCTCAATCCTTCTCCCAGCACCAAACCACCCACAAAGCTTATCCTGCCCATAAGAAATGTGGGGACATGCGATGGAGCAGAGACTGGGGGACTGGCCAAGCAATACCAGCCCAACTAGAGACACATCTCATAGGCAAGCACCGGTCCCTGACACTAGTAATGACTCTCTGCTATGCTTGCAGAGAGACAGTTTGCTTTATGTTTCCAGACAGAGTCTCTTTGTATAGCCTTTGCTGTCCTGGAGCTGGCTCTGTAGACCAGGATGGCTTTGAACTCACAGAGATCTGCTTACCTCTTCCTCCCAAGTGCTGGGGTCAAAGACATTTGCCACTACCACCAGTTTTTTCCTCCTCTTTTCCCCTCCCCTCCCTCTCCCCATTCACTTTCCCACTCCTCCCCCTTCTTCTTCTTTGTCTTTTGGATGGGGGAGGGGGTAAGATTTTACTGTGTTGTCTTGGCTGTCCCATTGTCCTAGAACTCTTTAGACCAGATTGGCTTCCAACTCAGAGATCCACCTGCCTTTGCCTTCCTCATGCTGGAATTACAGGCACGTGCTACCATACCTGGCATAAACATGAACGTTTTTAAAGATGGGTTCTCTTTATGTATCCCTGGCCAGCAGGGAACTCACTGCATAGACCAGGCCAACCTTATAAACTGTGGACTGAAATAATTTCTTCTGGTAACTCAAATACAATTTATGCTTAGGACACTTAAAAAAGAGAGCGATGTACTTTTTTTCTTTCACACGGATGACTCTCAGTTCTGAGACTCTTGTGTGCTTAGCGCTGTGGTAAGTTAACCTAGGACCCAAGTGGCCAAGTCCCTCCAGAATTTAATGGAAAACTTACCTAAATTGCTGTTGATGCTATACCATTAAACTTCTATGAAAGCTACAGATACTTTAAAACAGGGCTTTCAATGGTGTTGTTTAAAGGACCAAAAAATGAAACCATTGCATAATTATTGAGCATGTATGGCATCCAAGGCATTGTATAAATATGATGTTACAGGAGAGCTAGCTATTCTGTAGGAAGACACTGCCTTCTGCTAATCATAGGCTTTCTGGTTTTCCTTCTGTTTTTCCCTTGAAGATAATTTTTTTCTTTTTCTTTTTTCTGTGCATGTTGCTCAGAAAATGGAAACAGTATTTTATTAGAGAAATGTGTTTAAATTCGTTGAACCTGGGGTCTGTTTGTGTGAAAATACTTTCACACACACACAAAGCCTGTAGCAAAAACCTGGGCTCTGGAGTTCATTTACCTGTCTGTAGGATCCCAACCTACCCCAATGTGAAGTCAACAAGTTTGCTCTAAAGACTAATTCCTGAGCAGAGTTTTCCAGGCTCTCACAGCCGCAGCATCAGCCATCTTGCCTATCTCCCTCTGGGATGTCTTCTGGCAAAAGATCCTTACTCACAGTCTGCCAGTGTTCTGTGCAGCCTTTCCCTAGCCTGTCGACTGGCCAAGTCAAAACAAAGGCAACCATGCCTTACAGGTGCCAAACGGTTGATTAAAAATTGCAAAAGCGTTATTCATTGGATACACCTAACACCTCTGAGGCAGGGCCTGGTCTTCTTAGGTGAAGCAATGAAGCCCTCCGGGACCACACAGCTAGCAAGATGTAGATCTGGTCCATTGAGTGGGAGAACCCAAGGTCTGGTGGCCCTCCCTGCTGGACTGCTCCAAGACAGTGAGCCCTCTGAAAGATTTAACTGGGGAAGGGGTGCAGGTTTTCTTGCTCTGGTCTCCTCATGTTATTTCATGTTTCAAAGGAACAGAGCAAGATTTGCTCCAGTTGAACACCTGCAAGGGGTAACTTCCTTTTTAGTGTGTGATTCTATTTTTCTGCTTAACGTTCTTTTTTTTTTTTCTGGTTTACTTTATTCTAAAATTAGTTTGCCTCCACCTCTTCATCCGTTACGTATTTTTCGTGTGTCTGTTGTCCTGAGTTTCAGACCCATGATCTCACATACCCTGTAAAAGCACCATACCACTGAGCTACACCACCAACCTTGATGATATTTTCATTCATGTTGTGTACTTACACATACATATATATTTTTATTGATTTTATATGTGCACACATGCATGTGTGGGCACGCAGAAATAAGAAGCCAGGGGTCAGTAACATAAGTCTTCCATTTTATCCTTTGATTTGAGTCAGAATCTTCCCTTGAACCTGGACTTCACTGATTGACTATACTTGTTTGCCACTGAGCATCAGGGATCTGGTTGTGTCTGTATCACCAGCTACAGTGTGAAAGACACATGGCACCATGCCTGTCATTCATGTGGATGCTGACACACCAAGCCTTACAAACTGTGCCAACTCCTCAGCATCCTAATGATGCTTTTTTAAATTTAAATTTTAGTTAATGATATTTTATATTTAATAAAGTCAAGCATATCTGTGGATATATATATATATATATATATATATATATCACTAATTGAAATAAATCCTGAAATTTCCAAGTGCTTTGTACTTATCTAGGGGCAGTTACTTGCAAGTTTAAGTATTATGTTATGTATTTTTCTCTGATTTGTGGTTTCTTGAATTTTTGGATGGGAGGATATCACTCTTTGAGACAGGATTACTTAGTTTAGCCCTAAATGTCTTAGGACTCACTCTGTAGACCAGGCAGACCTCGAACCCAGAGGTTCATCTGCCTCTGCCTCCAGAGTAATAGGATTAAAGGCTTGGGCCACCATTGTCAAGCTGTTCCTAGATTTTATATAGAAACATAAAAACTGCATATACATGTGCAAGAGTAAAGACAGAGATTCAGAGGGAGTGAAGGGTAGAGATGTTAGATGTACAATATAAACTTGTTACACAAGTTCAAAAAGTACAGTTGTGAACTAAACAAATGAACTTGATGGTAGGTATACCACAAAGTTGTTCTCTGAGAGGCATTGTATGTGAGCAGAAAGTTGTAATGACTTCTTGTTTTAACCCAAGAAGAAATTGACTCATAGTCCAAACTCTTGCTGCAAAGTAACCCAGAGTCCCATTGTTTAGAAAAACTCTCTAGCAGCTGCTTGGGATAGAGAGAACTCAAGGATGGAGTGCAACGAGAAGGAGTCCCTACCTCAAAGGACAAGGAATTGTGTTTATAATAATAGATTTTTTTGTGTATTCCGGAAGTGTGTTTTGTATATTCCGGATTCTTGAGCTGGCAAAAGTGCTTGACAAGAGGCTGAAGAGATGGCTGAGCTGGGCAGAGCCTTTGGAGCTCTTGCAGAGGACCTTGTTTTTCCTGCCCCAGCACCCACATGGCAGCTCACATCCATCTGCCACTCTAGCATCAGGGGGTCCAGAAAGGCTGCACACCATAGTTGCACATACATACCTGCAGGCATTACATTCAAATATATACATTATTAAAATAAAGAAGATGGCTTAGCTGATAATAGCATTGGACCTGCAAAGCCTGTGACCTTCGTCAGCGGCTCAGAAACCAAGGCTAAAATAGAAAACCAGCTCCTGAAAGTTGTTCTCTGACCACCACACTAGGGTCACGGCATCGATGTACCTGCACACACACACACACACACACACACACACACACACACACACACACTCACTCACACCAATAACAGAATAAAAGAATGTTTTTTTTTAAAGATTCATTTAAATGTCTGTCTTGCTTTTAGACTACCCCTGGCCAGTCTTTCTCCCCATATGCATTATGTTGAGAGGGAATACTCAGGTGTGCTGGTGAGGGGTAATCTCCTGTGGGATCAACAGAGGGGCACAGAAGCAGGAGACAGTCTGGAGCTTCAGCCCATAGGAATCTGAAGCCATAGGAACCAGTCTGCATGCACATATATCTTGAATAAAAATTTGCGTAAGCATCAGATTTTAAAAGGCAGGGTAGTTGGCTGTCATGGAGATGAGATGATTCCATGGGGTATATACCTCCTCTCCCCAAGAGTCCAGAATTCTCCTTAAGTCACTTATTTAGTGCATAAAATGTTAGCCTTGTTAGTTTCTTGACTGAATGAGAAATAACCCATGGTTAACTTTTAATATTCTATCACTTTTGATTCTTTATCCTACTTGCTTGTGTGTGTGTGTGTGTGTGTGTGTGTGTGTGTGTGTGTGTGTGTGTTACCCCTGAGGGATGGGAATGGTCACATCTTTGATAAGGCTCTCCTTCAGTCAATCACTCTCTCCTGAAAATAACTTGAGGCTCCTTGCACACAAACATCGAAACCAAACAGACATATTATCACTGTGTTCCTAACCCTAGAGACACTTAGCATGGGTGTGGGTTTGCATAGCAGGAAACTTGTATTGACCTGGGACGAATGCTAATTAAAATTTTGAAAAAAAAATCAGGGATAATGTAGCAGTGATACAAAGGTCCCTGTGAGTATGTGTGTGTGTGTGTGTATGTGTGTGTGTGTGTGTGTGTGTGTGTGTGTGTGTGTGCATGTGTAAAATATAGGGATGTGTTTGTGCATATGTATGTGCTTCTGTAGCTTCTATGAGTCATGAGTTATTTGGCAGTGGACACAAAGCTCAGTCTAAAAACAATAAAAAAATGAGTTTGTATTGAATGGATAGAGAAAGTGGTTCCCTGTTCTCATGGAAGGAGGTGACTCACTGTGCAGCCAGGCTGAAGGTGCTCAGTCTTCCTGTTCTTTCCCCCTCCTTAGACCAGGGACTGAGGCACCTCCCAATGTCACCATTCAAATGGTATCTCCAAAGACTGAGACTCACAAAGGAGACAGTGATATAAAATAAGCCTGCAACACCCTCCAGGCGTCTCTGATCCTAGGATACTAGTCTGGAAGAGAAAAGCAAAATGTGGCTTTGGAAACACATGGAAAGGAGAACTTCGGGTTGTGTGGACATGGGCAGAGTTGAAAGAGACAAGGGGTGACGTTGGAAAAACATACTAATGTTCTACAGGACTGCTTTGTGAACTTTACCTTTTAAAAGTATTTCCAAGGGAATGGCTGGACCCACATTCCAGCCTCTGCCACTCAAATCCTCTAATTCCCATGTCAGACAGCCGAGTGTTGGGACAGCTCAGTACCGCAAGGGCAGGAGCTCACAATTAGAGTGAAGAACAGGCACCATCTTTCTGGTTTTTGTTTTGTTTTGTTTTGTTTTGTTTTTTTAATCTTTGGCAATCTTGGTTTAACAGGAACTATAACAGTGAACTATAACAATGAGAAAAAAAACATCATTTTGCTTTTTGGCCCTTTGAATAATTTTTTTTTTATTCAAAGAGAAAAAAAAGTTTCGGGTGTCCTTGTACTCTGATCCAATTAAACACTTTTGCTTGCTCACTGTCAAAACGAAGAAGCTGCCGAGCCACAGATTCTCTAAAGAAAGACTCAGAAGAAGAAGGAATTGCTGCTAATCCTTTTTCAGGTCACACCTAGAACTGATCTCTGCTAATAGGGAAGTTCGTTTTACTTCAAACATAAACATGCATTTTATGTGTTCAAGGGATCAGCCCAGAAAAGACAGAAGTCTATTTCCACGTAAAAAGATCAACCAACAGCCTGCAAGATGCCTTCTTGGGTGAAGCAGGGCTCCTGCTGGATACCTGGTGACCCGAGGTGCCTCCTCAGAGCCCACCTGGTGGAAGCAGAGAAACAACTCTCACAAGTTGCCTTCTGACCTCCATGCAAGTATGTCACTCACTACCATGAGTTAAACAAATAAAAAGTAATTTTAGATGGCCAAGTAGTGGGCTAGAGAGTGACTCAGTGGTTAAAAGTGCTTGCTGTTCTACGGGAGGACCCAAGTTCAGTTCCCAGCACCCATATGGTAGTGTACAACAGCAAATTTGTGACCTCCTTGTCTTCATAGGAACTGCATGTATGTGGTGCCCAGATACACATGCCAGCGAAACTCCTACATACATTAACTTAAAGTAAATAGAGCTGGAGCTAGATAGACTGCCCAGCAGTTAAGAGCACTCAAACTGCTCTTCCAGATGACCCTGGTTCAATTCTCAGCACCCACATGGCAGCTCACAACTGTCTGTAACTTCTGGTCCAGGGGATCCGACATGCTGACACAGGCATGTATACAAGCAGAACACCAATTCACATAAAAATTAAAAATAAAAATAAAAAAATTAAGCAATTTGAATAAAGTTTAAAAACTAAGTAAACCTTAAAAAATAAGAAGAAATAGTATTTTTAGCACCACAATGCAGTTCTTGAATATTTCTGTTATAGTACTAGGAATGTAAACAAACTGTTATTCTGTCTCTTTTGTGGGAATATTCGTGGAAGAAATTCCCCACCTTCTGAAGAACTTTGAAGGATTTGATATACTAACAAAAAATGAATTCTCAAAGAGGGATATACATACATACATATATATATATATATATTTTCTCTCTCTCTCTCTCTCTCTCTCTCTCTCTGTGTGTGTGTGTGTGTGTGTGTGTGTAGGGTGATGTCAATTCGATACATGATTGGACAGTAGAGAGTGGGATGGGGACAAAGTTTTGGTAAGGTGGAAGAGAAGGAAAAGCTGGAGATTCAAGAAGGGCCAACATGGAGGTGGATGTAGATGTTTCCCTTGACACATCTCTATGTGGATAAAGGTTGTGATGGATATTTTGTAAATCACACAGCATCATTCGACTTATATAGGTGGGCAAATTATATTATACCAATTGGATCAGAGTATTTTGGTGTGTTCTTTGATGTGGCGACTTGAGGGTTAATGGTGGGACACACAATGCCACATGGAGTTGGGATGTGTATGTGCAAGGCTTGGCAACAACTGGCCAAGGGAAAGTGAGTAAAAACAATACGCTGGCGAGGTCATGGACCACCCAGGACAGAATAAGCTAGGGCGGGCAGAGTGAGAATGGACCACCTGGGAAGGGAACCACGTGGAGAGGGCGGCTTGCAGATTGTGTGACAAAGTAGCTGCCGGGTCCGCATGTGCTATGTGATCCTAAGGGTGCAGGCACTGGCACTGGATAAAAGGTTACCATTTTTAATATTTACATATATATATATAAAAAATATATATCAAGCAGCAATTCTCAAACCTGAAACTACTTTGGTAGTACAAAATAATGTCTGTTTTAAGGAAAGCAAGCTGGTTATTGCTGGCATAAAACAAAATTTCCCTTGAAGCTCTGTCTAAGTTTTCTAGAGTGGTGACCGAGATATTAAAATCTTGTTGTAAACTTCAGTTGTGGTGTGTGTGTGCGTGTGTGCATGTGTTTGTGTATGTCTGTATGTGTGTATGTGTATGCATATGTGTACATGAGTGTTTGTGGTATATGTGCAAGTGCACATATGTTGAGGTCAGACGAGGACATCAATGGTTCTGTCTATCAGTTTCTTCTTTATTCCCTTGGGTCTCACTGAACCTGTAGCTAGGCTAGCAGCCAGCAAAGCTATGGTATATACTTCTGTCTTCACCTCTGCAGGTGCTGAGATCACAGTTGCCTAGATTTTAGTAAGTGTGTGCAGGGGATCTCAACTTACGTTGTCATACTTCGAAGCCAGCACTTGAACCCATTGAAACATGTCTCCAAACCAGGACCCGGGTTTCTTTACTCCTGGTCACCTGTCAGTCTAACATTTGTGCTGACATGCATGCTGATGGCCCAGTGGAGGGCAGTGACACCAAAGGGGAGAATCCCAAAGTCCATGAGTACCATCAGCACAGATGTGAGATCCCTGTTAGGTAGTCAGACAATGGCCTTTTCTGTCTCCACTGGTCTCGTGGTGTTTGAACAAAATCCACATCAGGAACCCACTTCATCCTCTTAGTGCAGAGTCTTACTGATTTCCAAACAACTCTCTTCCTCCAACCTGTCTCAGTTTGCACAGTTGTTTTTCTCCTGTCCCATGTGCCAACCCCACTGGCCTTCATTGTCAATTCCAATAGTGGATCTATTCTGGTGTGAGCAGCTCTTTAGCCAGGGAGTTTGTTCTCCTGTCTGCTTGATGTATCCCTTCCTGTGAGAAGTTCTTCCCCTGTCTGTGCATTGGAATTTCCCAAGCTCCAGCTCATTCACAGATGACTTTAGAAGAAACTTCCTTGACACAGTACAGCAGCTTCAGTGAGATGTTCATGATTGCAGACTGTGGGAATATTAAGAAAACATATGAATAAGTCAAGCAATAGATATCCGAGGATCCCATCAAAGATTTAAAATAACTGGCCCTTAAAAACCAAACCAAACCAAACAAACTCAGAAGCTTACAGAACATCTAAGGAGGGGATAATAAAAAGATAATAAACCAAGCAAGATGGAGACTATGTCCCTTCTCAGATTGAGTCTCCAGCATGTGAGAGGAATGAGAAGAGAGAGATGTGTCATAAGGCAGGAAAACTCCGAAGAAAATAGGCTGTTTCATAACCTTAGTCATATTCTCAGAATCACAATTCAAGGAGAACATTTCTTCCCACCGTATGGATCTTTCCCTTCTGTTGACTTGAGTCTTCCTTGACAACCAAGCAGACAAGCACTCTGGCACAAACAGTTGATGCAGGCAGCATGAGGCAGCCCATCCGATGCGTTGGACACACCCCATGGCAGCCACCAGTCTGATTCAAAGCAGGATAAGGAGAGTTCAGTGCACAATGTGGTGCTTAGGGAGGTGATCTGGAAGCATTAAACAGGCAGTGTTGGCAGAAACTGCTTTGTGAATGTGTCAGTAGTATCTCAAGCACACGAAAAACCAGATTTACAGTCCCTGGATTCAAGATTATTATTATTATTTTCATTCTAAAGTATTTACTATTGTATAGTAGACAAATATTATCCCTGTTTTTCAGCAGTAGAAACTGAAATGTTAAAAGGTTAAGCAACATTCACGAAGTTACACAGTGGTCATTTTCTGAATCGGGAAATAAATCTGTGCCTTTAATTTCCTTCTCCCTGATTTGACCAGCCAAGAAGTTATTTAACACTTTGTACTAAAGGGTTTTTTTTCTCTTTATTTCCTCTCACTAGGCATCGAACAGATTTTTCTGAGATTTAAATATCATAAAATGTGGTACAGGCTCAGGAACCGTAGCATTCAGTCAGTAACATTAATTCATGCAACTAGCTGTATGAATTGGTTGAATAGAAAAGCCAAAATCTTCAGTCTGAACTTGTATGGCTCATACCTTGAAAATGTGCACACACTATCTCCTTCAAAAATATAGGAATACTACCCCCCACTGCATATTTCGGAAGTTGTATGACTACATCCTGTAATGTGCTAGATGGCTTGAATTACTAGATGTAATTTTTAAATGATATGGTTTTCATTAATTATAGAACTTCATGAAAAGGTTCTAAGACCCTTGACTAATTCTTTAAAAACTGAAACCTTTATTTTAAAAACAGCAGCAAGTATAAAACATCGCACAAATAATTTAATCAGATCCAAAGACTATACAACTCAATGAACCATTTAGGATTCCTATTCAAAGAACATGGTAGAGCTTCACCGTGTACATTATACCTTATTATCCAAAGGATTTAGATATACTTATAAAAAAAACAATTTTACTGAAAAAGAAAATATTTCAGAAGAATATTTTAAGGACTGGGGAGATAGTTCAATAGGTAAGGCACTTGCTACACAGTATGAAGACACAAGTTCAAATCCCAGCACCCACGCAAATGCTGAGTGGGTAGAACAGCATTGGTAACTCCAGTGCTCTAGAGATATAGGAGGCTTCTGGGGCCAAGTTATCTAGTTAGACTGGCCGAATGAGCAAGCTCTGGGTTCAAGTGGCAGAACCCCTTTCGAACTTGTTAGAAAGGGTTAAAAAGGGTATTTCAGTCTTAAGTACTTGTGTCATGTCATTCTGTCTTTGTGACGACCAGTCACTTCAGCACTCTTAGGGTAGAAGTCAGACACCATGTTAGCCAACTATGTCCCCAAAGCTTTGTGGCATATGACTCTTTAACCTTTCTGGCCTCCATTCCATGTTTCCTGTCCCCATTATCTTTAGTTACACCCCTTTAAAAGCCTTGTCAGAAACCCCAACCTGGGCTTCTTAGTATAACAGGAATTTTGCCTTGTGTAGGATTTGGCTTTAAAAGGGAATTTATTAGCTAGTGGAGAAGACTAACAGACACAAGGTGTAAAAGAAAGAACAGAAGCCTGGTGGATTTCAGATTTAATTACTGTTAACTACAGTACTCCATACTCCAAATGAAAGTTTTAAAAATCAGTACTGTGTCCATCCCCCTACCCCACCACCCCCAAATTCTTATACTTCAGTGTCTACTATGTCCTGTGTGGCAGCACCATCAAATAAAACACCCCAGAAGCCTCATTTTAAGATCTGGCATTTTGTTCTCCTTACTAGTTAGTGAAGTCTCAAAATCTTTTAGCCTGCCTCGGTTGTACCATGGGAAATCAAGATGGTGTGATTATGCTTGTCTCATCTGAGACCAACACTGAACTGTATTTAGAAGAGGCAGTGTCCAGAACCAACATGCCTGAGTGCTGAGTTTCCCAGCATCTCACCGGTGATCAGGTGGGGTGCTAGCTTCTGGATTTGGGTTTTGAGTTGAGTGGCGTCTGCAAGTAGGTGTTAATGTCTTTACTTTATAGATGAAGGAATAGCAAAGTACCAGTAGGCAAAGTGTCATTCTAGACTGCATAAGCACATATTGGTGGATCTTGACTTTGGGTCCCTTTTACCTTTAAAAGATGAGCCCTGTCTATATTTGGGAGCTGGACTTGCATCCCTAAAGGACGTTGTCTAAGTGACACATTGAATGGCCAGTTGGTTTAAAACAGTCCCTATGGAACTTTTCAAGAACAAGCCACACTGCCCCAAACATTATCTCAGGGTCTATCTTCAGTGACACCCAATCAGCTGTAAAATAAACAAACTAATTAACCGAACAACAGCTCGGTTGAAGAGACATTAGAGGTGATCATGAGAGGAATATAGCAAGCATTGTATGTATGTTGAAACATTGCAATTTCTTAACAAAGTAAACCAGTTTGTTAGTATAGTCTCCTTATCTGTCCAGTGCTACTTTCTAAAGAGGAAGAAAATGTCCTGTGCCACCAATTCCCATTAGTACAGACTGGCTGCAAATTCTGTACCAGAGGAAACGCAAGGCTCCTGTAAACTCTATTCCATCAGTAAGAAAGACCTAGACTTATATAGAGTGTGCTTCTGTTCAAGACCTTATTGAGTATAGTTGATTCATTATCCATGCACATAGTCAAGGGTGAAAATGGGCTTATCTAATAGGTGTATTTTCTCCTTGAGACACATCTCAGACATCCTGCATATAGGAACCTTAGACAGAACATCAAAATGATGCCCAGGGTTGTTTATAAGCAGTAAATCACAAGTCTTATTAAAAGGAGGCAGGGCACTTGTTTATAGTGTGAAATCCAAAACAAGGAAGTGGGCATGGCTTTACCTTGTCCTGCTGGCACTTCAGACTTGTTGCCATACGTGTGAAGGAATGCAACATGCTCTGAGTACATGTATAAACGTTAGTGAGCAGACTGTGTTCACAAATACAGTACGGCTGGCAAACTAGTTCAGAGGGTAAGAGTGCTCACTTCGTGAACGTGAGGACCTGAGTTCAAATCTCCAGCACCGGTATGAAAAGCTGGGCCTCACGATACATGCTTGTAAACCAAACATTGCAGGGAGGTACAGTCAGATCCCGAGAGCTTCCTGGCCAGCCAGTCTAACCAAAGCCTGGAGCTTCTGGCTCAGGGACAGGTCTTGTCTCAAGGCTCAAAAACTGGGCATGAGTAAAGGAAGGCTACTAGAATCCTCTGCCTCTCCTATGCCTCTGCTCACAGGAGCACAAACTTGCATACTCACAAACAAACTACAGGGTGGGGCAGGGCAGGGCAGGGTGGGACCAGAGGAAGGGAGGGTGGGTAAGAGGAAAGGAGGGAAAGAGGAATGGAGAGAGAGAAGGAGGGAAGAAGACCAATACATAATATACAAAGAAAAAAAAAACATGAAAAGAATTTTAACCCTGTGGTTGCTTATATCACCATGGAATACAGTGAGAAGTCAGTAGACCCAGTTCTGACACCAGGAAACCTAGTGGTCATTTATTAGGCCAATCATCCAATTAGATTCAAGCCATGCCATTTCAAAGCCACTGAGGCATTTCCGATGATAGTTCTGAGGCTAAGTCAACTGAAGTATAAAAAAAAAAAAAAGAAAGAAAGAAAGAAAGAAAGAAAGAAAGAAAGAAAAAGAAAAAAGATCGCTGTGTCACAAAATTAAATCAGTCCGAGGGATAATAACTTACAATAAATGTTAGTAGCAACATATGACGGTAAGGTCCAAAACTGGACAGGAGTAGGAGCCAGAAGATGCTTTGGTACACACGCCAGCTTTTTATGTCAGCATAGCTGCTGCTATAATATCTGCCCACGAACTTCTTCATAAAAAGTGCTAGAATCCCACGCAGCCCACAGGATGCTCTGTGCTGTTAAGTGGAGTGACAGAAAAATAAGCAAGGGAACAGCAGGGTTGTAGCTCCCAGTGGCTTGGAATCCATACCCAGAAAACACGTGGTACAAATCACAAAATACGGAAGTTCGAAGCGCAGTGAGTGTTGAGGAGTTGATGCATGGCGAATGAACATCCCAACTCGGTTTTGTTATCGGTGGGCTTGCATCGCATCTCAAGTCCATGCCAAAGGACTGCTGTAGCGCACCATGTATTTGGGGGGTGTTTTATGGTCTCTGGGTTACAGCATGCTTGGGTTCCCTGGAAGAGTTTAAGTTTCAAAAGATACGAGTAGAAATATGTATTGACAAGTATGGGAAACATGTTATTAATGCTATTGTACATGCAGAAGCCGATTTTTGTGTACGCAAAAAAGAGGATGCTTAAAATAGTTCAGATTAACAGCAGGATTGTGGAGCCCTCTGAGTTGCAGAAGACCTCACAGACATCTGGCTATGCCCAAACCTGCGAAGTCTGAAGTTCAAGAAACTCAATTCCACGTATAGCAAAGCCTTCTTTCCCCACAATTTTCTAACCAATGAGCATTGCGTGGGAAATTGGTTCCATATGGTTTCAAGTCGTTTATGCAACTTGAATAATTAAAATATTCGTTGGTAAGAGCCGCCTGGTGTCTTTAGAGTCAGGAAATTATCTTATGCCAAAAGTAGACAAACTCAAAAAACCCAAAGGTCAAGTTAAGTTTGAAGCTTCACATTCCAAAATGTAATTATTCTATCAGAAATTGCTCGATATTCCCCTCTTATCACACAGTAGAGAAATGAAAAAAAGCCTTTCCTGTGCAGTGTTAGTTACTCTGTTTCATACTTAAACAGGGTCTGCTTATATATCTCTTCTGCTAAATCTACAGCTGAGTGTTACTGGAAATGTTCCTAGAACAGTAATGACATTTTCAATAAAATTCTGTCAGCTGTTTTTAGAATAATAAATACATTTTTGTTTCAATATATCTAAATATTTCTACTGGGAGTTGCAATTCGAATTCCCATTTTGGAGATTTATGAATCAAGGACTTCATACATTAGGTAGCCTGAGAAAGCATATTCTGGGTAGACTGCTTTTAATGCTTTAGACATGGTTACTGTTTGGCAGGCTTTAAGGGGATAGAAAATAACTTTAGTCCCAGTAAAAAGTTGTACAAAGCCACAGGTAATTTATGGACTTCTGGAAAAAGAGATTTGAGTAAAATATAAAAACGAGGCATGTTGAAAATTTCAGTGTTTCTTGTACATCGATACATTTGAGTTCAAAACCTGTGTTCAAATTCTGACTTTCCTATGCATAGCTAGCTAATTCTATGACTATAAGCAAGTTGCTTGATCTGAATTTTCATCCTTTTTCTCTAAAAGGTTTTATAATGAGAAGGCTGGGCGATGGCTTGCAACTGTGTCAACCTGAGACATGTCTCCAGAGCCCTTATGAAAAGAGCTGGCTGCTGGGGTCCCTTGTTATCCTAGTACTGGTGAGGCAGAAACTGGCAGGTCTCGGGTTTCAGGCTAGTCTGTCTGCAGGGTTCCAGGCCAGTGTGTACCCTTGTTGCAAAAAGAAAAGATGGATTCTACTTGAAGAATGAAATTCAAGGTTGTCTTCTGGCTTCTACATACTCGCATATTCAGAAGCACCCAAAGTAATTGAAAAGTACTATATAAATTAATAATAATAATAATAATAATAATAATAATAATTAATAATAATAATAAAATGGGAAAAATAGAAAAATAATAATGTATTCCCATCCCTAATAAAATATTATTTATTTTTTCTGCTTGATATTAGAGACAATCACCCTCATCATAACATATAATTTTACAGAGTATTAAACCACTATAAAAATTATATTTTCAAAAAAAAACCCCAAAAATCTCCATTTTCCTATTTTGCACTATATTTGAAAAAAGAAACAAAATAATAATAGCCCTTATTTTGCTTAATTCAGTCTAGACTTAAAAGCTTTTTTAATGTCATGAAAAACTGAGGAAGAGGACAAGACAGGGAATATCCTTTCAAATATGGGGTTCCATCAAGAAAATAGGATGCAGAGAAAGAAAGGGGGAAAAAACCACATTGGGTTGGAAACAAACGGATACCTCCTGGAAAAATCCAGTGCAACCACCCTTTGCTGTGAATATTGTACTCAAGCTATAATTAAAAATGGATTTAAGAGAAGTAGGGCAGAGCATCCCAGACCCTGCTGTCCTTTACCTTTTAGAACAAGAAAGCCTTGTGTTAATTTAGCCAATGGCCCTCAGCGAAGCCAAAGCTGTCTAGCCAAGCTTTGACAATAGATAGTTTCTCTCTTGGAGATGTTTCTAGTAAAACAGAAGATGGAGGTTGTATTGTTTGTAACCCAGAAAGATCCTAAGTAGCTAAATTCCTCAGTGTATTCTTTCTTCCCATTGTGATGCCTGGAAGGTTGAGCATGGGTAATTCTGGATATACCAGGGTCTTTGATGTGCTTGTATGACTTTCAGTATGATAGTTTGCCAACTCAATGACCACATAACGCTGAACAGGGGGCCTTGCTAAATCGTATGCCCTTTCCTGAAACCTCCTTTCTCCCAGCCAAGGAAGTGCTAAGCTTTCCCCCAGGTGAGAAGGCAGTTTCTCTGCTCTTTGCCCTTCCCCTTTCTTCCAAAATACTGAGTTCCTGTGTGTTTACCCAGAAACCAGGCTTTGTGGCAATTAAGAGATTCCTAAGTGGCAGAGGCTAACGGACCAGTAGAGCTGGATTCCAGCCTTCCATGGTAACACCCAACTTCCCTTCCTTACTCACCTCCTTAGAGTCACCCAGACAATTCTAATCCTACCTCTGTGATTACTCTGAAAGCCATCCAGTTTGCTTATCAGAAAGGATCTCTCTTAAGCAAATATTTGCCAGAGTCTGTTTTACTCTTTTGGGGAGAGAGCAAAGGAAGGACTGGATTCGCTTAATCCCTTTTGATCACATGGTGTGGATGATCAGAGGGTAGTTAGGGCTACCAGTACTGGAGCCCAGCCTGCAAGGAGCCTGGCCCTTCATTGCCTAGATGATCTATGGTTACAGACCTCAGGGGACTTGATGGACGACTCATCACCAGGGTGACTATCACCTCTTCTTGCCACCCAGGACACATCCCTTTCTCTGCCTGGCAGGAATCCAAGAACATTCCATGAGGGTTACAGCATTTTCTCTTTTTCAATAATAGGCCTTACCTATTTCTTGGTTCCATGAACTCTTTAAATGTCAAAGTGATTCACACGGAAGGAAGGGACCGATCCTGCGCTCCTCACCGAATAGCTCAATGATTCAAGATCTCTCATGAAATGAAGCAAGGTTATCTTCTGGATAATCGTGTTTGTCTTCAGCACACATTGGCCTGCACACAGCCAGCTAGTTTCTCAGAGGGAAACAAAAGGGACAGGAATGGAAGATTTTTCTATACCCCTTACATTTCTACCCACTTCAGGTACCATGAATGACAATGAAATTTAACTATATGTCCAACAAATATGGTCACTCGTGGGTTTAGTCCTTCCTTTGCCTCACAGCAAAATCTGAACTAAGCTACGCTTCAGTAAGAAAGACTGGGTCAGAATGAACAGATTCGTACACTCATGAAAGAGAAACTCAAGACCTGGACTCTGGAGGGAAAAACTTACTGCACATTTTAAAATCCATGTTTGAGTTGCTTTTCTGCTATGTAGTGGGGCAGAATCCTGCTCCCTCCTTCCCTACCTATGTCCCGCCGACACATGCCCAGTCAGGAATGAAATCCTGCTAACCCACGTTAAAAACTCTTTTAACAGAATTTACAATTATCTACTGCTCCAGGTTTTTTCTCTCCAGAGACCTTGAAGATTCTGGATATACTAGAAACCAACAGTCTTTTTGTCTCTACTTAAGCTTCAACTTACTCCAGACTTTTGTCCCTTCAGTTCCAAGTAAATGATTAACCCTGCCAGAGTCACGAAGAGTCTCCAGGGCTTAACGCTGATATCAGTTCTTAATCTATTAGCAGATTTAGCCAACCTGTGAGTAGCATTTAAAACAATTGCATCTAAAAGTTGTCTGGACTGTAACCATGGCCACTATTCTAGGAGCCACCACCCCCTCATTATCTCCCCTTATCAGGTGATGATGCCCAAGTGAAGTTTGCTTCTGCCCCTCCAATCCAGATTTGACACTTATTTGAAGCAAGGATAAATGAGACAATTATTTTTCACACCCAGTCTTAGGTATTCTAACCAGAAACTTATTAAGCACAAGGGGGAAACAGCATATGGCTTGACTTTGCTCATTTGACTGCCTTTGGTAACATTTCCTTGTTAACAACTTTACTGAGATATTTTTTAATTGAAGATTATCAAACACTGAAGTTTTATCCTAGGCTTTCGAAAGATGAGAGCAGTGCCTATTTTACAATGTGGATTCCAAAACAAATTTGATTAATAAAAAGAATTTTTCAGGTGTGTATGTGTATAAAAAAGTGTGTGTGTGTGATCATTATATTTGTACTTTTATACCTCTTCCTAGCCCCAGAATGCTTTTTTAAAAATATGATTCTCTCTGTCTCTGTCTCTCTCCCTCTCTCCCTCCCCATTCTCTCTGTCTCTCCCTCTTCCTACTCTCTGTTTTAGTTTTTTTTTTTTTTTTTTTTTTTTTCAAGATAGGGCCAGACTCTGTAGCCAAGGCTATCCTGGAACCCTATATAGATCCCAGACTAATCTTCAACATCTGGTCATTTATCTTACTCAGCCTTCTGACTACTGGGATTATAGGTGATACCTGCCTTATAAAAGAAGTTATTAAAAAAGATTTACTTCGTCTGTGTGTGTGTGTGTGTGTGTGTGTGTGTGTGTGTGTGTGTTTGAATGTAGGCCACCTGTGTGATGGTGCCTTCAGAGACCAGAAGCCGACATGGGATTCCCTGGAGCCATGAGCCTCTTGATTTGGGTGCAGGAAACTGAACACGTGGGCCTTTCAGAAGAGCAGAAAGCTCTCTTAACCACTTACCCATCTCTCCAGCCCCTGAAAAGAATACTTGACACCGGCCACTGCCAATCATTAATCTGCATCTCCATTCTCAAGTAACTATAGTGAGTAAAAATCTCCCCTTCACATTTGCCTTCTGTTTGGCCCCTGCCTCTTAGGCCTGTTCATTCTGCTGTGGGCTCAGCTCTGAGCTCCCATTATTGACCTGTATTTTCATGACCAGGAAGCTTTATTCTCAGCAGGTTCTTAGCCTGTCTGATCCTGTCCCATGCTTGGTAACCAAGTCCTACCTTACTGATTGTGGTCTGTTTAACTCCATGCTTCCTGGTTCTTGACCTTGGATACAAAAAAGGATTATGAAATATTCTGAATAATCTTTATCTAGGAAAGTAGTTTCCTGTAATAAGAGGACCCTGACGGTAAGATTTTAATTTCCACATGAATGCAAAATGAAACCATAAACTAAATTTTCACTATGAATGTTTTTCCTCTGGGTGTGCAAATGGTTAAATCCATAGGAGCTTATTAAATAGTCACTTTTGACAACTGTTCCCTCCCTTTGTCATGTGACATTTACAACTGACCCAGAGTGCCTAAGACTGGCATTGCTAATCCCTGCTTTGAAAAGAATTGTCTCCTGGCTTAAACTACTTTCATTTCTCAGTGAAGAATGAGATTATTGGAAGCTTGTGAGGAGGGATAAATGGGGGACAGTCTGTGTTATCCTGTAGGGAACAGTTGGGAGAAACCGGGTAGTATGGTAAAATAGCTACTTTTAAAAACTGTAATGCTGTTTGCTGTCTCAATAATAGAATTAAATAAGGAAGAAGAGAAGCAGGAAGAGAGAGAAGGGAGGGGAGGTGAAGGAGAGGGAAGGGAAAGGAGGGAAGGAAGGGAAGAGAAGGGGAAGGGGAGAGAGAAAGGGAAGAGGAGGAGAAGGGAAGGGAGGACACAGGGGAAAAGTGAAGGTAGGATTCACTTCACATAAGATGCACTAATCAAATATTTCACATCATGTGAGAGTTTATTTGGAAAACATAGTATTCTTTCTGCAGAGAGAGCTCAATGCTAAGATGTTTCGTCTAAATGACATCATTAAAATTAACTTGAATGTTTTACATGAAACAGAAAATGTAAGAGAAATTAATTAGGATCCCAAGAACTTTTAATATGATAAGTGAATTACAACAAGTCCGGTGTTCAAGTGTACTTCATGTGGATGTTTTCAAAGGGCATGGTTTATTGTGATCAATTAAAAATAATAGAGTAGTTCTTTTCTCACAGACTCTGCCTGCCATAAACACGGAGCCTTCTCTTACCTATATATGCATATTTCCACATAGGAAAAACAGAGTCCCAAAGCTGATCTTCTAAGAGCCTAGAGTACTTTTGGAACACTTTACATTTATGCCAATTTGTAAATATTAATGACGGTGAGGACAGAAGAGTTTCTGAATTAAAGGGGGGGAAAACTGACATTTTTACTAGCATCTTCTAGAAAAATCGGCACATAACAAAAACTACCCTTGTACACAGCTCTCCTGGATGCCCGTAGATCAGAATCCTCAGAAGAGAAGCCAGCATTTGACTCAGCAGAAAGATTGATCCCTGCTGCTGGGTCCTCCCACTTGGAATAATGTTCCGGACAGTTGGTGCTACCACTCCCTCTGCAGAATAAATACACGAGTTCTGTGTCAATCATGCCTTAACGTGAAATTCCCAGAAGTGCAGGATAGAAAGTCTCTGAGAGTCATTTTATAAGAGCCAAAGATTAGTCTTTATGGTTTAATTCTTGGAAAACACCCTGTGCCTAACAACATTTCATACGCATAGCCTAGGATGGTCCGTAGTATGGACAGCAAGGTTGTGAAAGAGAATATAGTTGGGGGAATATGCACCCCCCCCAAAAAAGTCTACATACTGCTTGCTTTAGACCTTAAACATTTGTTTGAGAGGGCTGGCATAAGTTTCGTGATAAAGAGGAAATCCTGACACAGTAAGGCTTAAGAAAAATCACAAGCCTAATATTTTGTTACTCCACATAATGTATGTATATGTACATGTATGTATACATATATGTATAATGTGTGCATATATACATATTTAGGTATGCATGTATATGTCCATATGTGTATATGCACACATATATTTATACGTACATGTGTACATGTATGTGTTTGTACATGTGTATGGATGTACATGCGTGTATGTGTACATCTGTACTCATGTGTGTGTTTAAGTGAGGTGGTGTAGGTAACAGTTGAATCATAAGCTGAAAACTGTACTAAGTCCTTTGACTGGTATTCAGCAGGTTGCCTTTCTGTGAATTCTGCTTCCTCTTTCTTGACTAATCTTCATGGTTCACATGCAATTCAAAGAACCTACTTAGGCTTTAGGCGACATGATATTAACCACTTGATTCCCTCTCAGGGATGTGGTGACCCTGTTCTAAACAGACTGATATATATACTACATAGATTTTTATGTCACTACTGTTTTTCATGGCATTTTGGGGTTCCCCTCTTGCGGGGGGACTTATATTTCCAATACAGAACTTCAGCAATTGTGTGCTTGGATCAATCTGTCGTCACAGCGTTGACACGCTGCAGCAAAAGTTTAAAAACTCCATTTTTCTGGCTCCGGGACAACCTTGGGCTAAGGAAAGGAAGACAGGTGAGGTGAAGCCCTGGGTCATATATTTCTGGAAAAGACAGAGATTTGTCAGATAAACACAAATCAGAGAAAATTGAAATTATTTTGAGAGAAATACATTTTGGGAAGTTTTTGTAAGAACAACACAGAGGTCTGTCATCAGCAAGGTGTAAGCCATTCATAATTACAATTTTCTGAGGGATGACTCACATCTCTTGGATAGACGAACACAAAAGCAATTAGCTGGGTGTGAATTATTTGGTTTCTCCGTGGCCTGACAGTTACGACAACTAAATTTAGATTTTTATCTACTCAGTGCTGATTCAATTAACATTTTTTCCTTAGAATCAGTAAGAAACTTTAAAAAAAAAAGCAGCCTTGAAACTACTAGTTATACATCTTATTCAAAAACAGGGAACGTAATAGAAAGATGTGTTTCCGGTGCAGAGAGAGGACTCAGTCTGGCGCCCAGAACCAGTGGGAAAGGATAAGTTTGGTGGTCTAGGGAACAAGGGGCCCAATCAAAGAAGATCTTGGGAGCAGACTGGTCAGCCACTCTTGCCAAATAGGTGGTGAGCTCCAAGTTCAGTGAGAGAGAAAACAAGGCAGATAGAAAGAGAGGAAGACATCTGATATTGACCTATTGACCTCTGGTCTCTGAGTATCTGTATGTGCACAAAGGTCTTCACACCTACACGGACATGAATGCATACAACACATACATACATACACAAGCACATGAGCATATACACCACACACACACACACACACACACACACAGAGAGAGAGAGAGAGAGAGAGAGAGAGAGAGAGAGAGAGAGAGAGAGAGAGAGTTCTGATAAGAAGCCACCACACAGGTTGGTTGGTCTGTGGTCTCAGTATATCCAGTAGAACACTGCGCTTCCTGTCTTATCATCTTCTGACAGAGTAGAGCGACTGCTTCATTTGCACAGTGTCCATGACAAGCAGAGAGCTGGGGCGTTCGTTGCTCCGACTGCTGCTGAGATCACTCTGCACAGTAAAGGTTGTCTCATTTTCTCACTTACATGAAAAGTATAACCCAAGTGTGCATACTGGCTTGGGTACAGACAACCAAGGGCCAGGAAGAGATTAAGAAGCTAATGGCATCCCTGTGCCTTGTTCCTATGATTTTTCTCAGTTTCCCTATGACAGCATGGATGACAGACATTGGCTGCTTAAAAGCAAGATCTTGGGAATGAAAATGAACAGGATCTCAACACAAACCCTAGAAAATTGCATTTGGATGACTTGGTGCTACTCAGTTGTCCCTTGTCCCTCGCTTTTCTTTCCTTTCGTTTCCTTTCGTTTTGTTTCTTTTCCTTTCCTTTCCTTTCCTTTCCTTTCCTTGCCTTTGCTTTCCTTTCCTTTGTTTCCTTTCCTTTCCTTTGCTTTCCTTTCCTTTTCTTTCCTTTCCTTTCCTTTGCTTTGCTTTCCTTTCCTTTGCTTTCCTTTGCTTTCCTTTCCTTTGCTTTCCTTTCCTTTGCTTTGCTTTCCTTTCCTTTCCTTTCCTTTCCTTTCCTTTCCTTTCCTTTTCTTTTCTTTCCTTTCCTTTCCTATTTAACAGGGCTCTTGTGAGGATTAATCAAACCCACTGCTTAACAGATCTTAAACTTACTGCATTTTCCCATGTCTTTCTTTTCTTACTACTGAGTCCTGTGTACCCAGCAGACTATATGGAGTATCATCAGTGCCTAATAAATATCTCCTGAATACTTACATATAATGCTCGTCACAGTCCCCACTATATAGTAATTATGACAGAGACAGACACCACATTTAAGAACTCTGAGAATATCTTTCATAATTTTCCATTGCCTTTAGAATAAATCTCAAATTTTCATGAGGTCCTTCGGGGTCCAAGTGGTTTCTATGAGAATACTTTTATCTTGAGTTAATCTTCTAAATTGGTTCTCTGTCTCTTTGCCTTTCTCTGTCTGTCTGTTTGTCTGTCTGTCTGTCTGTCTCTGTGTCTATTGCTCTCTATGTCTCTCTCTTCAAATCTTCTAATTGCCTTGGGTGCTTTTCACCATCTCAAGGGAGTGGATCCCATTCCTGCACTGATGCCGTTGAATAATTGTGTTTCCCCTTTCTACATCAGTTGCCACTCACACTCCTAGTCCTCCTACTTAAGGGGTCCTTCACATCAGCCATGAGGTTAAAGGGCTATAAACGTCTGACGAGTGTACACTAGCCTACACCGTGGCAAACTAGAGCAGAAGGTCAGGCTTAGTTTCTTGGACACTCAGCTAGTTCACATCAATTGGGACATGTGCTTGGTGACTTTTTCTGAAACTCCTCAGACCTAAATTCCCCTGTCTGTTTCTGAATTTATATAGTTAGGATTCTCATGAAGAGTACATGTATATGATACCACACTTATTCTTGTTTCTCTGATTCAACCATAATTGCTGAGGTTATTGGAAACAGGAAGTGTAAGACTCTGTAACAGAACCATAAAGATGAATAAGATAGGCTCATTTGCATTTGTTGGAATTAAGGTATAGATATTCCTTCCTGTAGCCAGAGACACCATTAATATGCTGGCGAAAGTTATTTAGATAGTTTAGGCCACTCCACTCATAATCAAGTACCTACTGAAGACAAAGATTTGGAAGGAACTTAAGACACTTCATAACACATTTTATACCAAGTCAAGTCAGAATTCCAGAGCTCTCCTGTTTAGTCTACACAGGGCTTATTTTATTTATATATGTGTTTACCTAGGGGTAATAGAGGTCAGAAGGGGGCCTTGGACCTTTAGTGCTTCAGTTATAGATTTTGTAACGCACCTGATGTGGGTGCTGATAAGCAAACTCTGACAGCGGAGTCACTTCTCTAGGCCCACCAGGGTTTTCTTGATGTCCTATGGGTGAGTGTGTCTAAAAGGATAGGGATGTTAGAGTACTCAAGAGAATTGTTAGGGGAGATCTTCTTATCCATCTCTTTGTCATGAAAACCATCTGTGCATTGAACCTGTGCAAAACTGAAGAAAACTATGCTAATGGGCCTCTTCAAGGAGACCTGAGGAAGATGCTTTTCTAAGCCAGTGTGGTAAAGAAGGTGTGATTTGGAGGTGCTCCCAAAGGTTCATGTCTTGGACCATGTTTTCAACACATGACAGTGATAATAGAAGCAGATGATTTGAAAAGATGAGGACTAGGGAAGTCCTGCTTCCCCCACAACTTCAGCTTCCTTCCTCATCGTGTGATCTTTCCCTCTTGCACATCTTCCCAGCATGCTCCTGTCCATAGTTTAACCCTCACCGGAACTGCTATGCCGTTTTCTATTGTTAGGCTGTGAAATTTAAGCTGAACAAGCCTTATTTCTCTACAAAGTATTCATCCTGTAGGCTTCATTATCTAAGTGGGAAAACTGGCAGATGTTAAGTAGCGATGGTGGGAATGGCACAGTGTTACATGTTGAACTGCAGCACATGGTTACTACATGCTGTGCGTACAATGATCATATCAGGCAGCAGGGCTAACACACTGATTAAAAAAAAATTTTACCAACAGAGACCTTGACATTGGGTAGATAATGAGGACATCCTTAGAACTGCAGTCTCTTGGCAGACTGTTCCCGTCTGAAATACATAAATAAGGAAATCCAGAATTTGATAAAAAGCACCTTGAGTTATCCAAGTAGAGCATTAAAATATATGCATCAATGAATTCTCTGTTGAGGGACAGCAGATTTAGAGAACATTGAGCCAAAAAGAACTCAGATCACAATGGGAAGGATCCTACCACGTGGTCATAATTTATAGAAAAGCCCCTTGTCTTCAATCTCCCCAGCGGGATCTGTGCTCACAACACGACAATTCATTAGGGAAGTATAAATAATTAGGTTTTCAGGGAATATTAGGCAATGTCTTAAAATAATATGAATTTCTAGAGACTGTCAGCAGCATGGTCCACATTCAGAATAGTGACTTACTGAGGTCCGGTGATGGAGGCACATTGGCCTTTAGGGTCTGAAAGTCTTCCCTACGAGTTTGGAAAACTTATATATCACCATTACGTGTATTGGCATGGTGATGCGAGGTGCCATGCAATCTAGCAGCCACTAGAACTGGCTTCAAGTTAAAAAAATAAAGTAGCAACTGAAAGATAATTCTGCATTTATCTTTATGTTTAGAGGAATTGTTGTGATAATTAACAATATCTCATGCCCGCTTGATACAGGAGTAATGAATCCCCAACTTATTTGACTCAACTTACTTAGTTTCTCAAGTTAAAAAAATAAAGTAGCAACTGAAAGATAATTCTGCATTTATCTTTATGTTTAGAGGAATTATTGTGATAATTAACAATATCTCATGCCCGCTTGATACAGGAGTAATGAATCCCCAACTTATTTGACTCAACTTACTTAGTTTCTCATTTAGTCCGTGAAGAAAGACATCACTTTGGAGGAATGCCCACTTGTGGACTATAATAAACTTAATTGAGTTAACTTCAGTAGTAGTTACTGAACATAAATGTGACCTTTATTGGTAGTATAAACGAACACACTCTCTGCCTCCTATATACTCAGAAATTGATGTCAAAGGCTTTATCTTAATTTTGTATGCCATTCTGCTATCCTTAGAGCAATTTGCATTCCATGGGCAGGGCTACTATTACATCATCATTATCCTGTCCCAGGGCTATAGCAACTCTATAAGTCTTGTTTATAATTTTACTGTCAGGGACTTTGATCAGCCTTTTATTCTCAGTGACATCATGTTATTAGTTCATTACGTTGATTATATCATCTTGCTTGAATTGAGAGAACATGAAATCGTAGCAATTTAAGACTCTTTCAATTACCATTGACTATCTGGTGTGTATGCCAGAATACAGAAAAAAAATCCTATAAAAATCTAGAGCTCTATCTATTATGTTGGAGACATTTTCTAGGGATGTACAGGGATGTTCAGCAAGTATTTGTTGAGTCATTTGCTTTGTAAAAAGGGAAAGAGGATTTTGCTGTTATTGCTTCTGATTTTACATTAATTACTGTGGTGGTTTGAATATGCTTGTCCCAGGAAGTGATACTATTTGCAAGCGTGGCTTTGTTGGAGTAGGTGTGGCCTGGTTGGAAGAAGTGTGTCACTATGAGCCTGGGCTTCAAGACCCTCACCCTAGCTTCCTGAAAACCAGTCTTCTCTTGTCTGCCTTTAGATGAAGATGTAGAGCTCTCAGCTCCTCCAGCACCACATCTGCCAGGATCCTGCCATGGTCCTGCCTTGAGGATAAAGGCCTGAATCTGTGAGCCTGTAAACCAGCCCCAGTTAAATATTGTCCTTTTTAAGAGTTGCCTTGGTCATGGTGTCTCTTCATAACAGTAAAATCCCAACTAACACAATTGCCTTTGGTCAGTCCATTAAACAATTCTGTAAAGATAGGAGTGAGGAAGGCTAATGCTGAGGTTTCATGTCCACAGAGAAGTCAATAAATACTAATCAATACTATTCATTGCCAAACAAATGAATTTTGTTCTGCCGATAATATAAATAGTAAAATGCAATATAGATACAAATGTTAATGTCACTTCTAATCACTTAGATAGACGTTAGCTAACAATAAAGTTGCTGGTAGGTTACAAATGTTATAAAGGGTGGCAGTCACATGCTTAGGCTCATCTCGGGGTCAGGAAATACAGATTTTTAGAGGGAAGTTTTAGGACACAGAGATTTGTACATGTAGAGTGACATTTGTGACTGGGTTACCTCACTCAAGGGAATATTTTCTAGTTCCATCCACTTGCCTAAGAATTTCATGAAGTCATTGTTTTTAATAGCTGAGTAGTAGTTCATTGTGTAAATGTACCACATTTTCTGTATTCATTTCTCTGTTGATGGACGTCTAGGTTCTTTCCAGCTTCTGGCTACTATAAATAAGGCTGCTATGAACATGGTGGAGCATGTATCCTTGTTATATGTTGGAGCATCTTTTGTGTATATGCCCAGGAGTGGTATAGCTGGGTCCTCAGGTAATACTATGTCCAATTTTCTGAGAAACCTCCAGACTAATTTCCGAAGTGGTTGTACCAGCTTACAACCCCACCAACAGTGGAGGAGTGTTCCTCTTTCTCCACATCCTCGCCAGCATTTGCTGTTACCTGAAATTTTTATCTTAGCCATTCTGATTGGTATGAAGTGGAATCAAAAGGTTGTTTTGATTTGCATTTCCCCATGACTAGAGATCTCTTAAGGATTCAAATCTAAGGAAATAGAACTTCCAGTTGGATACCCATTTGAGATATTGAAAAATTCTCTTTCTCCTCTTTATACTCTGCCTCTCTCTCTCCTTTTACCCTCTTTTTTCTCCCCTTCTCCCCACTCCTCTCTCTCCCTCCCCATCTCTCTCATCTATCCTCCTCTTTCTCTTCTCTCCCTGAATTTCCTTTCTCCCTCTCCCCTCCTCTTTCTCCCTCCCCTTTTCTTTTCTCTCCCCCTCTCCCTCTCTTCCTTCCTGTCCCCTTTCATGTCTCTCTCTCCAAGGTCTCATTCTATATCCCAGGCTGCTATAGACTCTGAGACTATTCTCCTACTTCAGTCTACTGAGTATGATTAGGGGCATGCACATCCATGTTCTTGACGCCTCTAGTTCACTATTGATACTTCATCGGTGTGATTGTTTTGATTTCTTTCAATTAGGGGTAGAAAAATAGTGAAAAAGCCAAAGAGGAGTTCTTTTATAGTAAAGTGGTAGTTCATGGATTGCTTTGAAAAATAAACATTTTATAGTTCTATTTATTGCTTTGGCTCTACATTAAAAGTGGATAGATAACAGTGTGATGGTTTGAATGATAAATTTATTCTCTAGTTTTGGGCATTTTAATGCTTAATTTCTAGTTAATGGCATTGCTTGGGGAGGTTTAGGTGGTATGGCCTTGTTAGAGGAATTGTGTTATTAGGGGTGGGGGGAGGATTTGAGACCACAGGTTCCCACTCCCGGTTCCTTCTCTTTAGCATCTTGTTCCTGGTTCAAGATGTGATCTTTCAATGTGCTCCTCCAGCTCATGCTTGATGTTCCTCCAAGGCCCAGTGCCTCTGCCTGCTGACATGCTTTCCTTGATAGTGTGGGTTTTTAACACTTACAACAGTAATTCCAAATAAAGCCTTTCTTTTATAAGTTGCTTGGTGATGGTGTTCATCACGGTAACTTAGAAAAGTAACTAATACAACCCGAGAAAGTGACGTTACCTACAGAATCCTACGTTAATAAAGCACCACTACTTGCTCTTGTCCAGAAGAGCCTTTAATAAAGCAGACAAGATAGACACATCCTCAAATACCGCATTTTTAGAAAAGATAGCTACATTAAAATGACAGGCAAGGTGGTGTGAGGAGAGGAGCACAGAAGGAAAGGTAGGAAGTTGATTCAGAATTCATGGTCATCATTTACCAAACCACACACACACACAGACACACACACACACACAGAGAGACACACAGAGAGACACACAGACACAGACACACACACACAGACACACACACACAAAGACACAGACACAGATACACACACAGACACAGACACACACACAGACACACTCATACACACACAAAGACACAGACACAGATACACACACACACACACACAAAGACACAGACACAGATACACACAGACAGACAGACACACACACACACACACAGACACACACACACACACAACAGAGACACTGATACACACAGATATACAAACACCCTGTTCTTCCTCAAAAAGTTGTTTTTTCAGGTTTGTGAATTTTTCACATGAGAAGGCACTTCATAAACTCTATTGAAAGAAAAGTCCAATTTTATGTATTTTCCTCTAACGCTGTATTTTTCCTTTTTAGTTCTTGAAGCAATACAGAAATAATAATGAATTTTGGAAAATATTCAACTAATATTTAATGTCTTCATTGATCATTTGGTTGTAGATTCCATGACATCAGGGAACATGTCTATTTTTTATTCTTATTACCCAGCAAAGTAGGTTTTAAAATCTGTTTAATAGACTGAGTGTGATGTTTCTCCCCTTTAATCTCAGCATATCTCTATGAGTTCGAGACTAGCCGAGGTTACATAATGAGAGCCTGTCTCCAAAGACAAAACAAAAACAACAACCAAAATCCTATTCAGTGGACACCTGGGCAAGTGAGGGAAGGAATGATAAATAATCAGTTGTTCTAGATTGCGGGTTCCCTGCGTTTTCAGGTCATTTGCATGTTATCTCAACAGATGTGCTTGTGCAAGTTTGTGTCCCAATTTTGGAGGCAGGTCTTCCTTGGATTGTTGACAATCTTCCCCTTGCTCACGGGACTTACTTCGGGGCAGAAAGGTCAAAATCCAGTTGCCACACCTTTGCTGGCTAGTAAAACACTCCCAGGATTAGCAGATCCCGGAGTCTGATGGGTGTCTGGAGTCAGAGTCCAGTCTTCCTGAATTTATTTAGAATCTCCCAGAGCATTTCAAAGGTTGTTGACTTTAAGGAACACACCAGGCAAAAAGCTTCCTTTAAAGTCTAGACTTGTTTTGCTAAAACAGCAGGTATTTAAATAGCAATAGGACAATGAGGTGGTTTGTTTTAGCAGAGCAAACCAAAGCTTATCCAAAGGGCTTCATCAGCTGTCCATTGATGGTAGGATTTGTAATGAGGTGAACTATTCTTGAGACTGCATTTAGTATCTTGGATGTACTTTGATCCTCAGTTAACTTTTAGAAAAGTTTCTTTAGTGTAAGGGAATCACTCCAACACACCGCTGTTAGATTCCTTTAACTTCCTAAGCTACTTTCTTTGAACTTCACATTCAGGGTAAACAGGCAATTCTAAAATTAATGATAAGAATCCTCTGAAGCTGAACCAGATTTCCAGCTCCAGGTGGTACAAAAAATTTTTAAAATATTGGATTTTCTTTTTTTTTTCCTTTTTTTTTAACAAAGGGGAAGTAATGACTTTTTGAATCTTAAGAGACAGTGAAAATACCTTGGGAAATGTCATAAACTTCCAGAGTCACTTAAAATGCACCTAGTTCTTTTGAAAAAGATATGCACATCTGAATTTTCTCAACTGGATATTCTAACAAATCTGTTGAAAGAAAAAACTCTATTTTGGAAATGGCAATCAGAATTAAGTGGGAATGAGAAGGAGGAGGAGATAGAGAAGACAGATGCTGATAAGCAGACAGACAGACAGACAGACAGTAGATACACTGATAGATGATAAATATATTGATAAATTTTAGATAGATAGATGATAGTAGATACATTGATAGATGATAAATATATTGATAGATTATAGATAGATGATAGATAGTAGGTACATTGATAGTAGATACCTTGATAAATGATAGATATGTTGATAGATGATAGATACATTGGTAGATGATAAATAAATAAATGATAGGTACATATGTGATAGGGATGATAGATGTTAGATTATAGATGATAGATACATTGGTAGATGATAGATGATAAATAGATAATAGAGATGATACATGATAGATACATTGATAGATAATACATAGATGATAGAGAGATAGATAGATGATAGATGATAGATAGATAGATAGATAGATGATTGATAGATAGACAGACAGACAGACAGACAGACAGGAGATACATAGATGACAGGTATGCAAGCACCTTTCCCTGTCCTCCACCCTTACATGAGCCTATGAAGATTTGGTCAGCCCTGTTTGTGGTTTGTACCATCCTGTCACCAGATGGTGCTGCTCCATGTGATGGTGCTCTGCTTAGCCCTCTTCTCCTGGCAACCAGAGACTTGTGGGCTCTTCAGAACTCACACTTAGGAGCCGGGCAGCTACTGATAAAAGGTGGTTTTTTATTTCCCATCAGCCTGTCTATATTTATAACCCTCTCTCAAGAGCACTGTGATTTTTTTCCCTCAATCTTTTAACCTAGTTTCCTTTATTGTCTTCCAATGTATTATTTAATATCACTCCATGGTAACAAAACATAGACACACACATACACACACGGGCACACACACACACACACACACACACACACACAGTTAATTAGTTTGAAAATTGTTTTATTTTTAAAAAGTAAGGTTTCTTTCAATTTTAGTAATTTGTTAATCTATGGCTTATCAGGCCACACTAAACTGAAATGTTTACTTTGTTGAATATTTCATGACAATTGTGCTAAGCTTTGTAGTTATTAAAAGGCCAAATTTGCAAAAGCTGTTTCCTTGGCGTTTAAATAGTCATAAAGCTTTTTTAAAGAGTTGTTGTCTGGGTAAATTTTGCTATCTTCATAAAACACAGAGTACACTTATGAGAAGAAGCAGATTATAAATGGACAATAAGCCAAATTTTTTATTTATAATTAATGAATTAAGTTTTTTATTTATGTGAGTATGCATGTATTTATGTGTAAATGTGTATTTTCATTTGTGTCCATGTATGTGTCTATGTGTGTCTGTGTCTGAATGCATCTGTGTATGCATATATCTGTATCTTTCTGTGTGTCTCTGTGTGTGTTTCTTTATGTGTGTGTGTGTCTGGGTGTCTTCTCTCTCTTTCTGTATGCATGTCTATCTGTGTGTCTCTATATGTGTGTGTGTCTTTGTGTGTATGTGTATATACCTGTGTGCCTCTTTGTATGTGTGTATGTATATCTCTGTGTGTTTGTCTCTTTATGTATTTCTTTGTGTATGTATTTCTGTGTGTGTCTGTGTATATATGCACAGGCATGTAGGTGCCCACAGAAACCAGAAGAAGCCATTGGATCGCTTAGAGCTGGAGTTATAGATGGTTGTGAGCTGTCCAATGAGGATGCTGAGAACAATACTCTGGTCTTCTAAAAGAGCAGCAAATGCCCTTAACATCTGAACCATTTCTTTAGCACCTATACAGTCCTATCTTAAAAAATACTTAAAATATATTACACACAGCAAATTTTACATTTAAAATACTATAGATTCTGATTCCCTTCTATCCAAGCTTAGAAGCCATGTGTATAGCTCCTGGATGTTTTAGTCAATTATACTGATAATCATTAAGCCAACTTCCTGTGTATTGTTTTCTAGACAGCTCACGAGCAAGGAATCATTCCTGTGACTATACTCACCATAGCTGATATTTGACTATGTGGTTTTCTATCCTTTATGTTGCTCATGATTGTAAGTAGTTCTTTCTGTGCTGGTTTACATACATGGGTGACAGAACATATGCTGTGGCCAACAGACAACCTTAGGTGTTACTCTTCATGTGCCTATCACCCACTGCTATTTCTTGAGACAGGATTGGTCACCAGCCTGGAACTTAGCAATCAAGGTAGTCATTAGTAAGTCCCAGAAACTACCTGTTTCCACCCCTGCAGTACTAAGAGTGCATGTGTGTACACCAACACCCTGACTGTCCTCATGTTTGCAAGTCAAACACTTTACCAACTGAGCCGTTGTCTCTGCCCTACTCAAAAAGGGTTCTAAAGATAGAGGGGAGCCAGGCCCATTAAAAGTCCATGTGATGTGCAAGTCTCAGTCAGTGTACATGAGTAACAGAAACATGGAGCACAGCAAGCATCTGAACTTCTGTGTATCCCATGGCCCACAGTCATTTCTTGCTACTCTTCAGCGTTTAGTTGTCTGGACGCTCCTCAGTCTTCAGTCCGATTCCCCATTGACACCCTGTCCCAATGGCTGCATGTTCATGTGCTCTATGTTTGTTAATCATACAGTTTCTAGGAAGCAGTGAGTTTCCAATAGAATCGGTTTGGCAATTTGTTTGTAAAAGTTAAAGCGTGCAGTTCTTAGCATGTCCGCCATATGCATAAAGACCCACTGTGGTACCTCCTTCCATTTTGTACTAGATGCTGTGATCTCGGCAAACCATCGTTCTTACCGGAAATAGGAGCCCTTAAAACCCCTTCTGATGTCTTACTTTCCTACTCCCAGCCTTGCGCATATCTAATGACAAGCATTCCATCCCCTACCACTGGGCTGCTGCACTTGGGTTGTTCTTTGGCTATGTTAAGGTTTTCCTCTCCTTCGAGTGCAGTATGTGACAGCTTGTCAGTTTCCTCCCATTTCCTCTGTTCCCTTCCCTCCCCCACTTCTTCCCCTCTACCACTCTGCATCTTATCTTTGAGGCTTTGCCCATTGTTGCAATGATCTTTGTATTGAGTTGTGATGATTCATAGGAAATGGCTGGAATGGATGAATAATGGAAACTGTATTTTTAAGTAACCGAAATGCAGAAACACTCGTAGAAGATGGATACTAAAAACTGAACCATTGACTACCTAGTCTCCTCGTTAATCCCTTAGTACCGAACTTCACCATCTGCTGTCCTTTTATTTAAGTTTTTAAAGATATAGTATATTTTATTTAATTTATTTGTATGTGGCATATTTTGCTTACATTTGTGTCTGTGTATCACACTGGTGCTGTGTGTCCTTGGAAGCTCTGGGACTGGAGTTACAGACAGTTGTTAACTGACTTCTGGGTGTTGGGAATCAAACTTAGGTCTTCTGGAAGAACAACCAATGTTCTTAACCACTGAGTCATTTTTCCAGCTCTAAATACTTCATTCTTGGCTATTTGATCATGTCTTTCCTATTTAATGTTTTCAGAAAGCAAACCTCCAATCTTATCCTCAAGTAAATAATGATTCAGGCCTAAGGAGACAGATAAGGGAAGACCATTGAGGAACATAGCTGTTTGCTTATAATCCATAAGAAACCCCAGTTTTCATCTCTCCCACAGGTTAGAACAGCATGGCACACAGTACCCAAGTTCTCTCCCATGTCCTACAAAAAGCATTAGCTTGCTTTTTACTCTTTGAGCTAGCCTTATACTGGTTAAATTATTCATTGTAATTCCCCAAATACAGACTTTTGAAATTTTCTGTTATTTATTGCACTCTCCTCTCCTTACTCTCCTTTATTTCTGTAACTCAGATTTGGAGACATGTGTGTGTGTGTGTGTGTGTGTGTGTGTGTGTGTGTGTGTGTGTGTGGTGTTCCAATTACTGTATTGATATTAATTGGTTAGTTTTGTTGGAACACATATCCCCAGGCCAGCACATTAGCTGTGCTCTCTCTCCAAAAAGCTTCAGATTCAGAGTTAGGTTCCATTTCTCTCCAGCCTCAGTGTAATTTCTGGTGAAACTTTAGTTCCCAGGTTAAACCATTAATTCACAAGTGACAGAATTTTTATTCAAATTTTACCTGTTTCCTTATTTAATTCAGTATCTTAAAAGGCTACACCAAGTTGTTTCCCTGTAAAATGTTTATGTAAAGTGTTCTACTATGTAGACAATGGATAATTTTGCTACACCAGAGACAAGTGTTCCTCCCTTTAGACACTGTGAGATGGCAACGGATGAGTCTTGTCATCGATAAGATCTCTTTTCCATTTCTTTTTTATGATATTTTCTTTTATTATTATAATAATTTGAAACTGTTTTCCATAATACATTCTATAAATAAAATTAATAAATACAGAAACTATCAAAAGAATGACTCTTAATACTAAAACATAGATGTGATCCTGTTTACCATAGTTTCATGTATGCATAATGCTTATACAGAGGAAAGTGGAAGCAGGAAAGGAATAAGAATTTGCCAACACAGAATGGTTAAAGAAAATAGACTTTATTACTTAATTATCCTTGGGAGAAATATAATTAAAAAGGGGGAAATCGTACTAGTTCTTGAACTTGAAATAAACCATGGCCTCACCCCACCACATAGAAGAATCATTAAGTAGACATGCTATTATTATTATTGTTGTTGTTGTTATTACTATTGAAAGTATCTTTTACTCACCCGATTTAATTGTTTTCTCACAGGCTTACTGCCTTCTGCTAATCTAGGCCTAGTCCTCGAAGCTTTTAGCCCCTAGCTTCTTATCTAGGCTCAGAATGTTTTCAGCCTCTGAAACTTACTGCTAAATAGGCTCACTCTTTCATGCTTTTTCTAAACTCCGGCTGTCGGGTTAACGCAACTGTTATGGCTCAAAAATTCCTCTCCATACTGACTGATTCAAACTGGCTCCTTTCAGCTCCTGACTGAATTGTTCTGCTTAACCTCATACTAACTTTGGCAATCTGTTCTAATCTTCTGGTGGCTCCTTCTCATTCTCTGGCTCATCTGTCTTCAACTGTGTTTAGCTTGTTCTCTGTCTGCAGTCTGTCTGTGTACAACTGTCCTGGTAAAACTGTCCTGCTAAAACTACACTCTCTCATTTTTCTACTTTTTCTGTCTCTGTCTCTCACTCTCTAGGCTACCCTCTCTTATTCTCTTTATTCTCATGAGAGTTTGGTATGTACTATTGTGTCAAATCTTTCTCTGATTTGTCACTTTATCTGACCCTCAATTAGACATTTCTTTGAACATGGTTGCTTTCCATCTACAACCTACCTTAACCTTCATTGTTTGGAATTAAAGGTATGTTCCCAGAGCATGTCTGTTTTCCAGACAGAGTAGCCATATTGCTGGATTAAAATCCCATCATCATCATCATCGTCATCATCATCATCATCATCATCATCATCATTTCTATTATTATTATTATTCATCTTGAGAGAGGTTTACTATTTGTAGTTCTAGCTGTCCCAGAGCTCACTCTGTAGAAAAAGCTAGTCTCAAACTCAGAGACCTAACTGCCTCTGCCTCCCAATTCCTGGGACTAAAGGCATGTGCCATTACTGCCCAGCTGAAGGAGACTTTTAAATTCATGGTTCAATTTTGCTCAGGAAGAACTAGTTCTCTTCTACAACATTTCTTACCTCCTCCTGTAAAAAAAATTGCCTGGGAATAATGACCAAAAGATGTGAATTCTAAGACCAAACTGCTATATTCAAATCCTATCTCTACAACCCTACAGTTGTATGAAACTGGGCACAATGTCTAAATAATTATGGGACTGAAAACACCCAGTGATTCAGAAGTATGTTGTGGAAATCCAATGAGTTCTTAGAACACTGAAGACAAGAATGCTCACAAGTTTTATTTTAGTGATACATGTTCCCATTTGTTCTCTTTCAGGCTCGCTCACTCTATTTCATTCTTGTTAGTTGTATTATTTTTTGGTTTAGCATAGTGTATAATGTTGACAAACTCTTTTGAAATCTTACCTTAACTTTTCAAGTTGTTTGGCTTTTAAGTCTATGTATAAATTCAATATACATGACTAATTCCTCTGATACTACCTTTTTATTTCTTAATCCTTCAATTTATTGAATAAAGGCCTAGGTTCTTTAACCCTTTCATGTCTCAGCATGTCTCTTCAACCCAAGACATCAAGACTAATCTCAGTAGCTCCTGCTAAGATTTCCTGCTCTGTCAATCAATCTGCCCTTACCCTTGCCTATTATTCTGTACATCCTCTATTTCAAAGCTGTTCTTCATGTCCATGACAGGCTCTTTAAAATCTTCACATGCTAGCTCTCAGTGTTGCTTCTGTTTGTAATAACATTTTCTCCAGCCAACTTGGCAAAAGTCTACTTGACCTGCGACATAATGTTTCCCATTTAAATAAATGTTAGCACAGTCCATAAAAGGCCTTAGCCTAAGAGAGCATTTCTGCTTCTTCTCCTACAATACAGCCCATAGCTAGTCCACCAGAGAGTAGTATCAAATTATACAAAAACTGGTTTCTAAATAGAACCAGGTTTCATTTGTTTTCTGTTTCCTTCTTGGCATGAGCCTTGGTGTCTTTTTGGAGGAACCCTTTCTTAGCATTTTCAAAATGTCCTCCTTTCCTATCTGACCTTGCCTGCCCTTTATACAACCAGGTTTATCCTTGGAAAAAAACTTATTTTGAGTTCATGAAGATCCTAAATTTTACCCAGAATTATATTGTTAGTTGATGCTGTAAAATGTTTTTGAAGTTATGTTTATTAAGGATGCAATAAAACAGAGAGACAATCATTAAAATGACTCCTTCAAACAAATACTGTTTGCTGTCTAGGAAATATTATGTCCTTTCTACACCGGGGAACAACTTCTCTGCTTGTATTTTCAAAATGTAAGGTGTATTTTAAAAACACTTTTGTATTTGCAGGAAGATTTGAATGAAAATCTAGCACTTTATAAATAAATGACTTTGGGCTAGAAGTATAATTTAGATTCTTAGATATGAAAATTTTGAAAATATTACTATTATTTCTGGAATAATTTTTTGTATGTGTGAAATTTCTACCACATGAAATTTCTCCAAGAGAGTTGTTATTTTTCACCTTTTCAACTGAGGAGGAAAGAAAAGGAAAAGACAGAAGAAAGGAAAGAAGGAGAAAGGATGTATGTCTGTGTGTGTTAACACATGCAAAACATTTTTAGCAGTAAGGAAAGAGAACAGTGGATATTCTATTAGTCATAACAGCCCCTCTCCTTACAGTATCTTTAATAAAATAACATCAGTAACATATTGAAGTCTTTCTGTTTGCAGAACAAAACATCCTATTGGCATTATCCCCTTTAATATCCATACCAGAGTCAAACACTTAGCATGGCATCATGTGACTGGCCCCAGTTATACAGGTGGAAGCTATCAGGACCAAATCTTGAACCCAAATATTATATCCAATGCTTTCAGCCTCTTAAGGACTCCTGTACAAGCCCTTCCAGTCTTGTCATTAAATAATGAACTAAAATGTACCAATAGCCTTCAAAGATGAGCTGAGAAACTGCAAATATCTGTGGTTATGGCTCTTATTTCCTCGATTGAAAAAAAAAGATTCCATTAGTATTTAGGTTTTGCTATGAGAGGGTTTGGATTTTTGCCACAAAATGACCTTTAAAGTAAAAGTTATAGCCTAGGAGTGATAGTGGGGCTCAACTGATCTATTAGCATGAAGCTGCCAGTCTTAAGTGCTGTAGGAAGTGTAATGCATACTGCTGACTACACAAATTCTGGATTATTTTTAACACTAACAAAACACCAATTTTTCAAATTTAGAAGTGTTCACAAATAGTCTCCAATTTTATTCCCTTACTTTGCAAGCAGGTAATAACATTACCCTACAAACCACAACCACCTCTACATCTTCCTCGTTTTCTACACAGTTAAAATTTACTGGAACTTGGGGCAGACAGTATTTATGTCCTTTACACCAAACCTTACAGCTGCCTGCATTCTTGGGCATCTGGGGCCCCTTGCTATAAATGTAAGAAACTGAAGCTTAAGCACAGAATGAGTTTAGTTATTCGTGTGTATGTAAATATTTAGGGCACTGGCAACCAGGTGTGTCTAGATCTAGGCGATCTAGGAATGTGACCAGAAAAGCTCCCTCCCTTCACCTATCAACTTTGTTCTTCTGTGTTCTTTAAGTCCATGGCAGACAGTGTTTAAGTATGCAAAGGTAATTTATAGTACATATTGAGTTTAGTAACATCTTAATATCAAATGTGCCTCAGTCTTTGTCAGTGGAGCTCATGTCCCTGGACACCTACCATTGGTACCTTTCGTATCTGGTATTTACTCCTAACTCAATGTAACCGAATGCCCTGAAAGGCCACTCAGGGATCTGTACTGGCTGGTTTTGTGTCAATTTGACACAAGCTGGAGTTACCACAGAGAAAGGAGCCTCAGTTGAGGAAATGTCTCCATGAGATCCAGCTATAAGGCATTTTCTCAACTAGTGATCAAGGAGGGAGGGCCCAGTCCATTATGGGTGGTGCCATCCCTAGGCTGGTAGTTCTGTATTCTGCAAGAAAGCAGGCTGAGCAAGCCAGGGGAAGCAAGTCAGTAAGTGACATTCCTCCATGGCCTCTGTATCAGCTCCTGCTTCCTGACCTGCTTCTTGACATGCTTAGGTTCTAGTCCTGACTTCCTTTGGTGATGAATAGCAATGTAGAAGTGTAAACTCAATAAACCCTTTCCTTCCCAACTTGCTTCTTGGTCATGATGCTTTGTGCAGGAATAGAAACCCTGACTGAGACACCATTTTACTAGTGTTGGTCAAATAAAACAAGTCTAATACAACAGGACTTTGGTTTAAACTGAGTGACAGAGACATATATATGGTCATGCCCCCAGTCTCATTTTGTCTACATGATGCCAGGTTTATTTATTTTTCCATCAATTTTATTTCTAGTTCACTTCTCAATTTTCAATTGCCAATCATTTTCAGATGCTAGCCTAGCTGTATTAGTCATTTATCTTGGCTTTAATTAATGACAGAATTTAAATCACCATAGAAAATGAACATTAAGTGGGCAGCGACTTTGTTGTCTAGGGAATACTTAGGGAACATAAGACATATCAAGGGCAAAGTTTATGTATCTTGTATTCCCAATTAATGGCGAGTCAACAGGCCCGATGTCTCTTTGGGGTGACTTGCTATTTGATGGAACCAACATTTTGTGGCTTCATACACACCAACAGGGAATTCAGACAATAAGCAGCTGAGCTTCTGCTCACTATGGTAGCACCAGCTACTCTGTCTCTGGTACAACGGTGAAGAGTGGGAGGCGATAATAAATTAATATAAATCATAAAATCGGCAGACATCTGCTAAAGCATGAAGACAAAGAGCAGTGTTAGCACCAATGGTATATACATCCACGCAGTTCTTATCAAAGAAAATCAAATAGAAATTATAGAGAAGAAAATCTTTGAAGCTTAAAATAAGGGAGGAAACAAAAAGGGAAACAACTTCTGCCATGCTTCTCTTCCCCAGGCAGAAATAACAGTATCTAACTTATATGGTTGTTAGGAGGATTAAATGAGATACTGCTTTCTTATGTCAGAATCATACAAAGTCCTTAATAAGTGTTAGTGTATTGCATTCAAATATCCACTTCTGCTGATTAATTCATGTGAACTAAGAAAACTTTCATGGCCTTACCTACGTTGCCTACACTTTTAATTTTCTCTGAAGGTCTTGCAGCTCAATCACATACTTGTCAGAGCTAATATTTCACAAATCATGTTGGAGAAAGGAATGTGAACAGATCCATGCGGGCAGTTTATGTCGGAGGGGAAACTGTAGACAAATCTTCCCTTTATTGACCATGGCGTCCCGGGAGGTGGGGGGAACAAGGGGAGGGGTCTGGTCTGCGATGTTACAGGACAGCGGCTCTGCCCAGACCCCATCAGCTACCAGAAGTGAGCCTGCCAACCCCTGCAGTGCTTGAACACTTCACAAAGCTGCAGCTGGCGAGGAGAGACACATCTGCGTTGATGGAGAACCCTCTTAGCAGCCTCCTATCCGCCCAGCCTCTTCCTCCCATTCCAAACTGTTAGTACTCCTGTAGTTGGAATCATCTGTTAAGAGGCATTTTCCAGTAGTCCTGATTGGTGCTCTAATGGCATCTAAGGAGGCTTAGGTTTCCCCCTTCCTATTGCCTCCTACGCTTTCCCTTTGCATCCCAGCAGAGCTGTTGATTCCTCCTCTCAAATATGTAAGGTACGCTCTGAGCCCCTTGCTCCTACACCAGGTGCAGACCCTTTAAGCATCAACCAGCAGGACCCTGGTGGGCCTTCTCTTCTCTTCCTCACTCCTGGCCAGGCTCTCCTCTATAGCACACTGGGAGAACTTCAGCAAAGGTAAACCTGCACCGTACTCCCTCGCTCACAGTTTTTAGGTCCTACTTCTGAGCTACAAGTCAGTAATCTTTTCAAAGGCCTTCAATGTCCCTAGTGGTGTCTCCCACTAAGCCAACCTCAGCTCTAAGCCCCACCCTCACACTGGCTGGACCTTGAACTTGCAGCCATTTGGTTTTACACAGTTCTAGAAGCTTCTGTTCTTCCTATTTCTGAATTTACACCTCCCTCACCTCTTGTGAGGACCATGTCCTCCTGCAGTCTTACAAAACACATGCTTTTAACATCTTCAGCCAAATTGCTCCATGTGTAAGTGTGCATGCAGGGTGTGTGTGTGCGCACGTGTGTGTGCACGTGTGTAAACTTTCTAGATTTTGAAGATTTTTCAATTCACCCACTCATTGATGTGTGCACTGGTTTAGTATGTTTGAGTCTCTAATAGGTGCCAGGCCCTGTTTCATTCCTAAAGAACTTTCTTACTCAATTGTAGCATGGTCCTTAATATACTGTAATCTGTTTTCTATCTTTTTCTAAAAGCACTTGAACTCTCTTAATGGCGAGAGCTATCTCTGTCTTTTAATATAGTCCACATAGCCTGGTCCAAACTTGATAGATAGCCGCTGAGCCAAGGGGAAGAAATAGGAGGCAACTGTGCTAGGGTATGGAAAAGAAATCACCTAATGGAAGTCACCTGCATGGTACCACTAAGAATCAACCTCTGCTCTCCATTCCTGCCCCCTTTAGAGGAGCACTAGGCCACCCTGTACCACCCCCTTTCTTATTCCCCCTTCCACTTCTCCATCAAATAGCTCTTTCTTCCATTTGATTAATAACTGATCACAGAACACTCAGGAGGAAGGCTGTGCTTGCAATGTAACATGCCTACCACTTAGGTGAAACCTGGAGTGAAACAAAAATCATAAAATACCAGGTAGCTGTTCACGGGTCTTAAAAAGAACCACCTTTTCCTTTCTCCCAAGGAGGAAATAAGACCTGAGCTTCCCCTAGGAAGCCAGCTGTCATCCAGGATGATTGATGACTGATGGTTTCTCTTAATTGTGGAGATGTGTGAGAAGGTGGCTGGGTTGATTGTGTATTCTGAAGAAAGTGAGGCCAAGCACCAGCCTTTCTTGCTCTCTGCTGCCTCACCACAGTGACAATGTGACCAGCTGTGTGTGCCACGATCCTTCTGCCACGTTCTCCCTTCTAATGATGGACTAGCCTCTTAAACGTGGAGCTCAAATCAGCTCTTTCTCCTTTAAGTTACTTTGGTTAGGTCTTTTGTCTCAATAATTGAGAAAAGTTCCCACTGAAGACTTTAACATAGGTGTGACCGTGTCACATTTTAAAAAATGCTTTATAAGAAGCTGATATACAGTTGCTTTAGCGTGATGAATTTTTTCTGGTTGATTGGACTACTTGTAAATATTTAAATATTTAAAATATATAGTAGAGGGGCTGGGGCAGAGCCTCAGACATGATAGCCTTTGCTGTTCTTCTAGAGGACCTGATTTCTTTTCCATGTTAGGTGGCTCTCAGTAGTTGGGTGCCTGCATCTCTAGTGCCAGAGGATCTGACACCTTCTTCTGGCTTCCATGGCACATATACACAACACACTCACATATAAATAAAAATAAGTCTTTTAAAACGTATTAGGTAATACATGCTATACATCAAATGATTTTTTTTGGAAAATTGAACCAGAATGTAATTTGTATTTTAAATTTAGGGATAATGAAAAAATATAGGGCTTGGGATTTAGCTTACTGGTTGAGCACTTGCCTAGAGTTCAATATCTAGGGCCATTAGATATATTTTGTAAATATAAAAATGGGTGTTTTTGGCCGGGCGGTGGAGGCACATGCCTTTGACCCGAGCACTCTAGAGGCAGAGGCAGGCAGACCTCTGAGTTCAGCCTGGTCTACAAAGTGAGATCCAGGACAATCAGAGCTACACAGAGAAACCTTGTCTCAAAACAAAACAAAACAACCAACCAACAAACAACGAGTATTTTGAAATTCCCAAGAAAATTAAAATGAAAAAGCAGTCTTATTTACAGCACATTAGAAAGTTTAAAATGAATTAGCTGTTGTACATAGTATTTATATAAAGCGGTGGCCTTATGTATTTATAAAGTATGTTTTATACGATTAACATGAATGCTGTTACAAACCTTTGGGAAAATATATTGCAGCATATTAAAAGTTTGAATTTGTATTCCTTTCAACGTAATCCCAACTTAAAACAATTATTGTGTGGATTTTTTTTTGTTCGTGTTGTTTTGTTCCTCATTATAACAGGGTCTCATTAGACCAGGCTGTCCTAGAACTCACTATGTAGACCAGGTTGGCCTAGAAATTATGGGTAAGTCATGAGCCTCTGCTTCCTAAATGCTGGGATTACAAGGAACAGAAAGATATGTCTTTGGAACTCTATTCTTAGAAGTCATGAAGTCCTCACAGAGAAACAAGCAGCACTAACAACCAAGCCCTACACCCTAGAATATCATGCAACCTCTAAAAGAAAGTGAATTATAACTACAGGTAATTATGAATTTTTTTCTATGATCAGAGACAAAAACAGCATAAATTGTAAGCACATTGTAAGAGTATTGTTTTTTTAATTAAACACAGATTCCCTTTATTTTAAATTCACCATTTAATGTATTTCTGAAACTGGTTGGCAACCTTGAATCATCCTACATAGTTGACTGTGAATACCATGTCACAGAGAAAGGATTGCACTTGCAAATTCTATCTAGATCTCTTGGTGTTACCATGGGCAGTGTGGGTTGGAAGAGAACATACAGGGGAAGAAGCAGAGACCAAGCAGACAACAGACAGAAACCACCCACCTCAGGATGGAAACTATACCACTTTATTATAGGAAAAATTCAAAGTGAGTCCAGGTGACAGACATTAGTCTTTCATTTAGTTTATTTTTAATGAATAAAATATAATTAATTTCAACAGAATTTGGGGTAGCCATAATACACTGTTAATTAAGAAGAAAAACAGCCAAGTAATGCATATGATGCTATTTGGTTGTGTGCCCGCTTATGCATGTGTATGTGTTCATACAGAGAGGGAAGTCAGTGAGATAACTGAGCAAGTCAAAAAATTCAATGCACAAGTATGTTCCAGTGTGTGTGTGTGTGTGTGTGTGTGTGTGTGTGTGTGTGAGTGTGTGTGTGATGTATGTTTCTGATGAGGCTGGAAGAGGTTACAAGGTTTTCTGCAGCTGGGGTTCTATGTGGGTGAATGGAACTGAACTCAGGTTCTGTACATACACAAGGTGTGCTATGAACAACCTCTGAGTCATTTCTCCCATCCAAGAGCAATTTTAAAAGAGTATCCTCATGTGGTTTAATTGATAGGCAGGTAATAATTATGTAATGGGAAAATACCAAATAAACTATTTAGAGTAAAAATGGTAAGAATGCTAAGAACTGGGTGATTCGATTGGAATGAAACTTAGTTTTGGGGAGATGTTACATTGATTTATTACAATCTTCTGAAATCTCTAATAATTCTCAAAGGAGGCCCAGATCAATAGCCCAATAGCTGTGCCTTCTCCATCTGTAATAAAAGCCATAGGGAGTCCTGTTCCCTAAATGAAGAGGGACAAAAGAATATAGGAACTAATTTCTCCGGGGTTAAATCGTCCAAGCAGGGGGCACTTTATGTTGCTGCTCCAAAATGCTTGCTGGCCACACTTCATTTAATGTGTAGAAATGAGGATTTCATACAGTTTATAAGAGGGCTAATTTGCTGAAAGCTCCAGACAGGTGTACCTGGGAAGATGGGTAAGATGGAAAAATATAGAGTCACCTAGCCTAAAACATAGCCTTGTTTGACATAAAACACAAAAAACACTGTTTGCCCAACTTAATTCAGTCCATGCCATGCTTCCTGGTCATCTGGTAGTAGAGAAACAGAGCACACAAATGGCTGCTGTGATTTGATCCAGTCTGCAGGATGGAAGAGAACCCAAAATAAATCCATTGCAGGCTTAGCTCAACTTCCCGTCTGCTTCTGTAACATCAAGTGGGGAAACAAGGGATGGGGCCATAGGACCAACTGAGAGCCTTACTTGAGTCTTGCAGGCTCTCTTCTAGGAGGGGCTCCTGATTTAGGCCATCTCTCTTTGATTTGTCCTTATTTTTCACCTACTTTGCATAAGCATATCAGCCAAAGAAATCCCATCCAAGCCTATTAAAGGCCTTAAACTCACCATCATCAGCAAACTCACCAGAGTCTCTTTTGGATTCTCCTTCTTGGTGGCAAGAGAGCTTTCTGTTTCATTCAGTAAATCCTCTTTTTGCTAGTATAGGTGTCTCTTCCCTTCTTCTACCATGAAGTCACACAGAATTGACCCTATAGTTACTCTCTTTCTTAGAAGGAGGTATTTGTAGGACTGAGGAAGAACAAAGTTACAAGACTCAAGAAGCCAGCTCCCCAGTGTTACACAAGTAGTAGACAATTGCTGGGAAGAGGGGTGTCTCTTCCATGTTCCATGGAGCTGTCTACACTTGGGTAGTGAGCTCCAAAGACAGCTTTCACAAGTTGTCACTCATGCGCTAAAGTGGGGGCTTTTGGTGACGCAGCTGCCTGTGAATCATGTGCTCCTGTAAGTAACTCCAAGTGAACTCATTGCTTGACTTACATGAAATCATTTCTGAATTTCTTTTTTGTCGGTGCCACACCTTGGGTGAACTGACATTTGTTCATGTCTACTCAGGAAATATCAAGAACATGTCTGCACACCAAGAGTTAGGGAAACATAAGACCAGACATCTTACCTGAAGAAATTTAAGTATTTGTAGAAAAATACTATTTGCAAATGTTGTTTGCCTGAGTTCCCTGGGTTAGACTGTCTACTCTTTTCATTGCTACACAGCACAACTGACCAACTGTCTGAAAAACTAAAAGCCTATGTAGTTTAATTATTAAATGGAGTAAGAGCTAAGTTGTAACCTGGCTATGAATGTAAGTATTTTTAGGCTTTTAATAAAGGAAAGATTTAGGAGATTACTAAATGAAGGTGTGGGAATGCAATCTCTAAACAGGGAAACAGGGAAACAGGCAAGAGGGAATTTCCAGACATAAGCCAAGTTTTTCCACTTGACAGTTTTGCCTGAGGCCTATCCTGTTTGTCCTTATCTGGGCTCAGATAACTGGAAGTTGAGGCCAAAAGGCTTGTCCTTTGTTCTGCATGGTGAAGCACGGGCAGGCCTGAAAAAGACTTATTAGAATCCACAGAGGAGAAAAAGCAAGTAGAAGATGCCTTACAAAACCTTTCTTCTGCCCAATCTTCTTTCTCCAATACAGTTCCTTTGTGTTTATGGGTTCCTTTAAAGTGTTTTCTCTTCACGATCTCTCTTTTCTTCTTTCCTGCTCTAAGCATTCTTATTTTTATCGATTCTATGCTTTAACCACTCTGCATTTTGAGGGAAATGGAGGGAGTTATAAGAATTAGTCAATAAATTCTGTGCTAGGACAAAGGAAAGGCATTCAGCAGAAGGTTATGGCCAACACATTTGCCCATTCTCAATTCACTGTGCTAGGGATTTGGTTTAAGAATTGGATAATGATTTTTTTAAGAAATGCATATACAGATGTTTATTAGAAGAATGTTGATATTCTAATGAAGGATTTTAGTTATTCATTCAGCTAATATTTATCAAGCAGTGAGTATTGCTAGCTGCTAGGGAAACTGTAGAGATAACCTAATCAATTCCATGCACCATTAATTTTATGTAAAAAAGAGAAAGAATGAATGAATAAACAAAACTTATATTGAACACTCCCGGGAAAAAGTTTAAATGAATTGGGATAGTGACTGTCCCATAGGAAAAAGGGTGTATACATTCACATCTGAAAGACATTCTGAATGCAATAGGAAGCCAGCCATCCTAATACTTAGAGAAGTTCCTCTGTAGAAAGTAGAAAGTAGAAAGTAGAAAGATCAGCAAGACCAAGGTACTCGAATTACGAGTGTGTCTGAAATAAACCCATGGAAAGCTAGTAGTTGGGTTAAAAAAAAAATGGTCCATCACAAAAATGGAATTCAAAGTACTTCCTATAGAAACCATAGTAAGGAAATGTGGACATTCTTTTATTGAAAATATATTAGCAATGAAATCTGAAGTAAGGAGGCTGGGCAGAAAGATATTGATGTTTGTAGGAGAAAGGTTAAGCATTCAGACAGTGTTCATTTTGAGTAAGGTGGATTGGAAATGTGTGCTAGGATTTGATGAGTACATCATAGGCCAATACTACCAATGTGGTAGTCATGCATTTCAAGTAAAATGGATCAACTCAGTTACTCAGTGTCTTGTCTAGTCATGCCAAGCTTCTCTGAGTCAGGCACAGAATAGGAAGAAGCTGTTGTCAGGCTAAACAGTGGACAGGAGAATGAAAAATGGGCAGTGATGTTGTCAGAGGAATGTAGGAGACCATGGAAAGGATGATAGCTGGTATCTGCTGTATTGGGTAAGGAGAGACGGGAAGCTGAGATAAGACAAGTGAATGTTGACAGGATTGACCTCCCAGTACAAATGAAGAATATCCTTCTATTGTTTTGTTTTTTGATTTTTGTTTTTTGCAAACCCTATTAAAAAGACAAGCAAAGGGAGGTGCTTACAACGGGGGCATTTCAAAAAGAGGTTATTGATCTCTACCATCAAGGCAACAAGAAGATCTTCATTATGAGTCGGGAGGAGGTGGAAAAGGGAGGTGAGACTAATGCCATTTCATACACGGAGGTCAGGGGACTAAGAACACAGACTGAGAGGATATTCTATCACAGGAGTCCATATGAATACAGAATCGCCAGTCTTGGAACAATTACAGAATAGTGGTGGATTTAGGAAGCAAGTTTTGATATTTTACTTAATAAGGACCAATGGCCTGAGGTTCTACAAACAACTAGAATGGCCAGAGGTTGTCAAATGGCATGATCTTCAAGAGAACTGGAAATTTTGAGGAAAGGGGGTCTAGTTGCATGGAAATGTCAACATCACAATACTTTTAGATTTATGAGATATAAGAGAGAGCAAAAAATGCCACCCCTCTGAAGTCCAAGGGGGACGCAGTGTTCACAAGAATAAACAGGCTTTAGTCTGGGCCAAAAGGTAAAGGAAACACTTATAAGGAAGAAGAAACATTAAGTCAATGAGTTATCAGGAATTCCAGAGGGTGTGTTGGCAGGATTTGGGAGGAGTGGAAGATTGTTCCAGATGAGAGACAGTTCAAAGAGCTCTGGAGATCTGAGAGTTCACGTGGTGAGAGATGACTTGTGGTTTCCAGGACTGACTGAGGTAAAAAGGAACATAGAACCTGATGGGATTAGCCCAGAGACATCTTCACATCTTTGTACGTGATTACTCAGACACCACATCACATCATGTTGGGAAACATGAGGAAAGCTTGGAAGGGCAAGAAGCAGGATGTAAGCTTTTTTGATAAACATGCCTAACTATTTCATGGGAAACTCTATCTTCAGCACTACAAATACAGTTTACTCACAGAGCATTGATGCGATGGTCTAAAACCATCTGGGAGAATTGCGATGACCGCTGCTTCATTAATGGTTGTTGAGTACTTACTTTGGATATTTATTGTGATAAGTGACTTACATCTATTATTTCATATGGTTCCTTAAATAACATTGTATCATTTGATTCCTCAAATAACATTGTAAGTTGGTATGAAAATCAGTAACTTCCATTTCATGGTTTTAAAGTTACGTACGATTTGAACTGAGAGTTCTTTGACTCCAGAGTTAATGATAAACAATGGTAAAGATACAGAGGTTTGAAATATTAAGGGAGATGGTCAAATATACTACCGTTCAACATTGCACTAGGCCACGGCTCAAAAGTTTTAAGAAAAACTAACTCATTACTCCAGAGAAGCTCAACTGAATGTGTTCACCAAATAACAATCAACTACAAGAAATATAAATATTAATATACCCCTCTCTAGACACAGTAGCACAAAACTGATGATCCCTGTATCTGTGAGAAAGGTAGGAAAGGGCCAATTACAGTTTGCCAGCCAAACAAAAGGCAATTAAAGGCATACATGTACCAGGCTTCAGTAGGGGGGCAATGATTTTCTGATGTCATGAATAAAAGGATCAGGACAGTAAATCCATGGATACATGGCTGTATGGCAAGGTCAATGATAATTTAAGCTAAGGAAGTTCTGCCCTCCTTCACATTGTATAGTTGTTCTCACCAAGATGGGAAGATTGACAAGAAAAAGATTAGAATTTATCAGAAAGTTTCATTAATATACACAACACATCTTATTCCCACTATAAAGGTGAGAATGAAAAGAAAAAGGCCTAAATATATTTGACTCAAAAATCCATAGACCACATATAAAGATGATAACAAACATTTATAAACTTACAATTGTTCTAAGGGATGTAGCAGGAAGGGAAAATAGGAACCAAAATAAAGAGTTGCAACCATAGAGAAGAATTATACCAATAATAAATATAGACTGTTAAAAGGTTTCTTATTAATATATTATATTAATATATTAATATTCATAAATAGTCTAGCATAAAAACGTCCAAGAATATAAGACTCTGAACATTTTATTTTAGAAATAGCTAAGATAGTTAGCATACACACATCATTTTGTTAATGAATTGATTCCTTTTTTGGCATAACATACATATATTTAGGAGTTAATATATGATGGATATTTTTCTAGTCATGGTTAGATACTTAAAAAAAATCTTTGCCTTGTATGAAGTCAGAGTCAGGTAAAAGAAACATAGCTCTCTGCTCCAGCAGAGCAAGATGCCCAAAGGAAAGAAGGCCAAGGGGGAGAAGGTGGCCTTAGCCCCTGCCATTGTCAAAAAGCAGGAGTCCAAAAAGGTGGTCAATTTTTTGTTTGAGAAAAGGCCCAAGAACTTTGGCATTCGGCAGGACATCAGCCTAAAAGAGATCTCAAATGCTTTGTCTAGTGGCTCTGCTACATCAGGCTGCAGTGGCAAAAAGCCATTCTCTATAAGCAGCTCAAAGTACCCCCTGCCATTAACCAGTTCACTCAGGCCCTGGACAGGCAAACAGCTACTCAGCTGCTTAAGCTTGCCTACAAGTGCAGGCCAGAGACAAAGCAGGAGAAGAAGCAAAGGCTACTGTCCTGTTTTGAGAAGAAAGCTGCCTGCAAATGGGACATCCCAAATAAAAGACCCCCGTCCTCTGAGCAGGAGTCAATACAGTCACCATCTTGGTGGAGAACAAGAAGGCTCAGCTGGTGGTGATTGCCCATGATGTAGACCCCACTGAGCTGGTGGTTTTCCTTCCTGCCCTGTGTTGGAAGATTGGGTGCCCTACTTCATCATCAAGGGAAAGGCCAGGCTGGGGTACCTGGTCTACAGGAAGACATGCACCACTGTTGCCTTCATACAGGTTAACTCAGAAGACAAGGGTGCTCTGGCTAAGCTGGTGGAAGCTATTAGGATCCGTTATAATGAAAGATATGATGAGACCCACCAACATTGGGGAGGCAATGTTTTGGGTCATAAGTCTGTGGCTTGAATTGCCAAACTGGAAAAGACAAAGACACCACTAAACTGGGTTAAATGTACACTAAGTTTTCTGTACTTAAATATAATTACAAAATTATCTTCCAAAAAGAAATATAAATTATTAATCAATGTATGGAAATTGTTAGAAGAAACCTTTCAACTTGTATAAACAAATGTGAGTTTTCTGGCACATAGTGGATGCTTGAAAATGATAGAACATAGTGTTCAGTGGAGGCAGACTTGAAGGATAATTGCTTAATTAGTGACTGATGGAGGAGGGTCCATCCTATTTTGGGTAGGGTCATCCCTGAGCTTGTGTTCCTGGGTTCTATAAGAAATCAGGCTGAATAAGCCTCAGGGAACAACCCAGTAAACCACACCCCTCAAGGTCCTTTGCATCAGCTCCTATCTCCAGGATCCTGCCCTGTTCCTTTCTTGACTTCCTTCAGTGATTTAAAACCCTTTCCCCCCCCCAACTTGATTTTTAGCCATGGTGTTTCATCACAGCAATAGAAACCTTAAAACACACACATGCACACATGTGCCACAAAGTAATAACAATTAATAAGCTGTACAGAAAGGATAACAAATTTGAGAAAGCCCAATTCATAGACTACAGTAGAATTAGCAAGAAAAAGTAAGTTCTCCCAGGAAAAGTTTTAAGGAAAGGTGGGGGTATGGACAAGTTACACCTTTGATATCAGGAGGAAAAGAAAGTTTAAACTACTGATTTGAAAAAAGTTGTAGACAGGGAAACTTAAGAGAGAAACTGGGGAAGAACAGAGCTGAGAAAGAGATTCCAAAGGCAGATTAGATGTAATTCACAAAATTTCCTTCAAACAGAATCTATCTGGTTTTGACTTTTACTTACTGGGAACACAAAAGTTTGAGAGTCTGACTGCAGGAGCCAAACAATGGACAAACATATGTATTTAGCATAGGTTAGTTACAGGAAAAGAGGAGCATGAAGGCTAGTTACAGGAAAAGAAGGATGTTAGGTTTACTAATATCCTTCTCTTGTAATGTTAAGTAGCATGTAAGTTGATACCAGAAACGGTCTTCAAGAGTTACACTGTAAGAGAAAAAAGACTTATGAGAAAGTAGTACAATGAAAAAAAAAGTTTTTAATTACTAGCCAAAAGAAAAAGAATAAGAATATTCATATAAGTAAAATGGCAATGGCACAGAGACTGTGAGCGCATCACCTAGGATAGCCACAGTGATCAGATGGACTGAATGGTGGGTTTAGTAGCATAAAAGCTAACACTACTAAACCTTTGAGAAGCCCTTTACTGGCCAGGATAGTCATGTAATCCTTGTCTCATACTTCATAATTAGCAAGAATATTTCACAGAACTTTATAAAAGCTTATTATTGCTGACTTAGTGAAAAGATTATATTAAATAATCCAATTAAATATCCAAAGGACTGAAGAGGTAGAACAGTCTAGAAATGTGTATACAACCCTTAGCTCTATACAGCCTAGAATAGTGATATGAATGTAGCCCAGTACTAAAACTTACTTAAAATAATTATGAGGGTTTTTTCCTGATAATTTTTTGTGACTTAATTTTATGGCTCTCAATCATTTGACATTCTGCTACAATGTCAAAAGTTCAGGTATGTCTCTAGACACTTTGATGCCTAAATTCAGGAGTTTTGACTATAACAGAACTAAATGTGTGTCCTTCAGAACAAGCTTGTATGTTCCTCAGCCTAGGAACTTTCTAAAATCCACAGTTGAGTTTTTCCCTGAGCCTTCACCATGTAGATATGATTAATGCCTAACTCCAACCCCACCCACTTTTCTCTTCCCTAAATACAGGAAGACTGGTGTTAAAATTTTCAAGCTTAAAATTGTGTTTTGTTCTTTCTGATGATCAGATCCTATGTAGAAGTCCACTAAATATTATGTCATTAGCTCAAAAAATGTTCCTATCGTCCAAAATTAAAGGGGTCATTGCCGTGTTACATGTTTCTAGCCCTCCTGTCACTTCGGAAATAACTAAGGGTCAAGGAAACCTAAGGGAAAAGAACAGATATATGTACGTACTTACGATGTTACAGCTTTGTTCCTAAATTCAAGAGTTTTGACTACCATGGAATTAAGTGCGTGCCCTTCACAATAGGCTGGTATGTTAAAGCTTTCTGAATTAGAGTTTCACCCATACTGTACAGTTGATTCTTTCCTTCGCCTTTCTGGCCCCTCAGACTTTAGTTGATCCTCTATTATTTATTCATGGACTGAAATTGGCAGGCAATCATCTTCCTCTAGTATAAATTCCTGGTCTCTAATTTGGTTGCATGTTGTCAATATTTTAGACTGCTTGTTTCCTAACTCTCCTATGCTAGCTCCCATCTTCACTTTGTCTGTCTGTGTGTGTGTGTGTGTGTGTGTGTGTGTGTGTGTGTGTGTGTTTGACCCCTCTTATATTTTAATTGGATGCTCAGTGCTTCACATTTGATAACTTGTGGACCTTGTTGTTTTCTCTGTGGACTGCAAATACAAGATGCTTTATTGCCTCACTCAACCTTAAAACTCAATTGCTGCTGAAGGTAAATTTGAACTCAGTTTTAAAAAGCAAACATTCTTTACTTACAGTAAGGATTTTAAAGGGAAATTTATTTCAGTAGTATTTCTTAGGCTGCATCTCCCCCACCCTTTTATAGCCCTTGGTGATGAGCACTATAAGGTAGGCACCTATGTCACTGCTGTCTAATGTGACTCATTGTACTGCTGGACCTCTACTAATCCATTAGTCCTTTTAGTGATCCATAAAAATATCAAGAGAATGATGTATGTAAAATGAAATATAGCCAGGATGTGGTGGCACAAGCCTTTAATCAGAGCACTCAGGAGGCAGAGGCAGGAGATCTCTGAGTTGGATATCAGAATGGTCTACACAGAGACAGTCAGAGCTTCACAGAGAAGCCCTGTCTTAAAAACAAACAAACAAACAAACAAATAAACAAAACAGGAAAGTATAGCTTTTAGAGGAAGGCTATGGGATACTTTCAGAGCAACCCTTTGGCACTGTGTGGGCTCAGTCTGAGAAGAACTTGAATGCACTATTATTCTTAGCATCATTTGGACACATGTAGGTATGATAAAAGCAGACTATTGGGTGCCCATTTCCTGATATCTATTTCAAGAATCATTGTTTCTACCTGTCTCACTTCTTTTGGACCTTCTGATTCTGCCAAGTTCCTTGAAGCTTTCCCCCTAACTTAGTAGAAACATTACTGGGTTGACTCATTAATGAAATCGTGGTATCTCAGACAGAGAGCAAGGATTAAGTTTTATTTTTTTTACGGTACTTTTAATGCCTTCACCACATCTAGGTTTTTATACCCCATTGATAGGAAGATGGGCATTCTCACTCAGTCCTAGAGTGCTGTCGTTCTTGTGATTATTGTATCGTGTATCCTCAGCCGTCAGACCTTGCACTAAAATAATGACGGCTTTACTGCAACATGTTCCTCCTTCAGTTTGGAAACACAGAGCTCAATGAGAAGCTGTTGGAAAAGGTGAGTGAGCTTAGATCTGGCAACTGTTCTGGACTGCTGAGAGCTGAACCTGGCCGTTGTTTATTACTTTTGAAATCATCAAGTGTCAGGACCATAGCTTAAAGGAAATGACTCCTGTGTACTTCTTTAACTGGGGAAACAGAATACATGCGAAGTCCTTTCACCTGTCTGGGATCTTGGGAATCACACAGGGCATGGAGGAGTCTCAGCAGCAAAGGCAAATGTCTGTAGAAAAAATTTTAACTTCACAGGTATCAGTGAAGACAGACATGGGGCTATTAGAGCTTAGTTACAGAGTATTTGGCTAGCTTACATGAGACCGGGGATTTAATCCCTAGTGCTAGGGAAGGGGAATCTTAGGGAATAAGGGAAAGAACACTTTACCCAGGAAACAGTTTTAGCAGCTTCGTTGAGATTGGTAGCCAACTGGGCTACCCCAGGACAAAGAAGTAGATAATTAAGTGTTCTTTATGGAGTCAAATTGGATAGGTGACATTTCAGGTCAGCTCCAGAGTGGTGGATATGGTGTACTGTTGGGCAGGTTCCAGCCTCCTTTAGCAAACTGACCCGATGAGCACCTGCTGGAAGGAGGCAGAACTTACAGGCAGGAGGAGCTTCTGGGGGAATGTGTTCTGTTAAGTTATGAAATTCAAAAACTACTTTGTCTAAAACCAAAACAAGTGAATATACCCCAGGTTCCAGGGTTTCGCTTTCTTTAGGTTTTAAAAATAAATGCTTTCAATGTCTCTGAGAGAGAGAGAGAGAGAGAGAGGGAGGGAGGGAGGGAGGGAGGAGATTATTACAAAGAAGTGCTGATAAAATAGTAAAGAAAAATGAATGAGTTTAGCTACATGAAATTCGACTTCATGTACAATTACATGGAAACATATGAGGATTTTGTTGCTGTTGTTTGTGGTACATGCATGCCCACATATATTTGTTGCTGCTGTCCATGTGCATGTAGAAGCCTCAGGTTGACTTCCCTGGCTGCCTTTGTTACTCCTTGTCTGCCTGATTTTGGAGACAGGGCCATTAACAGTTCATTTTTGTTTGCGCTTGTGCCAAAGGGTTGCTTGAGGCCAGAGTACTCTGAAAAGTGCAACTGATTATGCTGTGGTAGCAAAACTGAAACGGCAATGCAATAATTGTTCCTAACGCTCTAGCTGTTCAGGAGAAACACCAAACAAACCTCTCTTCCCCCTCCTTTTCTTCCCATCCCACATGCAGTCAATCAGCAAAGCTTGAGGCTTTAACCTCAATTTCTTCCACATCAAACTTCCATCAATATTACCTTTGCCCAAACCTTGGGAGGAAGTTGGTATTTGCAATGGTCTCTTAATTTGTCTTACTAATTCTAACCTTCCTTCTCCACATTTTAAATCCATGGTCAGAAAGACCATTTAAAGTCAGATGGCACCATACCATTTGCTGTGTCTTCATTACCTGGCTTAGGATAAAAACTCAAAGTGCTTATTATGGTCTAGAGTGCTGTGTTAAACCCCAGAGCCTTCTGAGGTAAAGAGCTGCCACACCCCAACTTTATCCCTCACATCATTACTGCTCGTTGAATATGACAGGAAGCATCCCTGGAACCTGCCCTCAGCCATCAGCAGGGCTTGGTCCCGATCTTTATTGAGGGATATCATTTCTACAGTAACTTTCACATTTATCTGATCTCACTAAACTCCTCTTTCCAAAGGTACCCACCATCCATCTCATTATGATGCTTGCCATCCTTATAATTCAGTGTTTTGGGCCCAGTTACATAAAGTTCTTTCATTGACTTGTCCATGGAGTCTAGCCTAGCGCCTGCCATATTATTTTGGCAAATGCCTGTTGACTAAATACTGAGTTAGGTAAAAATCAGAGCCAGTCTCTTATGTAGTTGAAGTAGAAAAAAAAAGCAACATGTATGTGTGTGTGGGGGGGATGATGTTCAAAAGTTCTGACTACTCTTCTGTGTTTCTTTGCTTCTTAAAAAAAAAAAAAAGCCCATTTTACCTACCTTTCATTGATACTTTTTGTTAGATTCATTTATTTTTATTTCCTGTATGTGGGTGCTTTTCTTGCATGTATGTCTACGTGCCACATGTAGGCTAAAAGAGGGTGTCAGATCACTCTGGAAACAGGTGTTAACAGGTAGTTGTGAGCCAACGTCTAGGCCCAGGAAATTAAACCTGGGTCTTGTGGACAAGAAGTCATTGTTCCTAATCATGAGACACCTCTCCAGTCTCTAACATTATTAGCAAAAATTTGCAAGCCACAGTTTAAAGGAAGAGTTGAAGCCCTCTTTTAGGCATGGTAACTCCCCAGGAAGCCGGTATGGGCTTTGGAAAAGTCATGGATTGGGTATTAATAGAATCATAGTTCTTAACAGGATCTGATATATAAGCTTTGACTCAACAATTTTGCCAATGGTTAAGCATGGGGGAAATAGCCTGTTGTATATATAATTGTTGGCCACTTCCTTCTCTAAAGCATTAAGAAAATAGAAATGCACACATACCTTAATCCCTAGGATTATATTTACTGAGCTCATACCAGAGGGCAGGTAAAAATCTTTTTCTAGATGTGCCAATGACAATTGTTTCTTTCTGAGTCACATTTTTTTTATTATTGTTGTTTGGTTTTTTGGACTTCTGGTTTGCTGACTCCTCTGTGTTTCACATTATAATGGCTTCTCATTTCATAGAATATAAACTAGTTTGAGAGAATATTCTTCTGGGCATCATAGTAGAGCATAGTACTTCAGATTTTAATTATAGTGATTACTGCTATAGCTTCAAATACATTCTAAATTATTCTATCCTGGAGGATTTTTTAAAACAGTGGTGATTTTTTCCCTTATGAGTACATAATAATGCATACTGGAGAAGTAAAGATTAAGATTAGATTATTTAGATTAGACAATACAAATGGGTCTCTTAAACAGTAGCTGGTACCTAGTTGATCACCTATTGATGTTAACCACAATTTACTTCAGTAGTAACGTGACATTGTCTAAGTAATGATGGTGTGTTCATTTCTGGATTTCACCCTAAGTCAATAACCTGTCCTTACTTTATCCCATATGGATTCTCACTGATTTCAGTGGGGGTTTTAAGGATATGTCTGAGAAGAGTTTTGAGCCTGGCTTATATTATTTCTAAATATAAGTACACGTACTCCCAAAAAGTGATGTTTGTGTGTCCTTTAGTCTGGCCACTTACTGCTGTGGACACACATCAGTGTATTCTATTGGTCCTCAGAATGGGGGAAGAGGCTAGAAGGAATTTAAACACTCATGATCTCAACAGGATCTTGGCAATTATCAAGCCACCAGATCTACCTAAAACCATAAATGTTACATTGGTATTCCATTGACAAGGGTATATGTATATAATTATATATATATATATATGCATATATATATATTTATAACATTTTGATGATACATATTATGTAGAGAAGTCCTTTGACATGTCTATACCCAGGATCACTTAGCTGACTTGTAGTTTAAACAGAAGTAAGAGCCACACCTTATTTTACTGCTGTTCTGTGTGATTGTCAAGTGTCTGGTTTGGTTTTCAACTTCTGTAATATGGTGAGCTATTTATATGGGAAGTCCCAGCAATGACTGCAATGTGATTTCTAAATGTCAATTAATTAGTTAGTTAATATAGTATGTGGAGGTAGGCATAGACTTTAGTGTATATTTGGAAATCAGAGAACAAATTTTACACTGTCTACCATGTAGGTTCAGGGGATTGAATTGAGTTTGCCTCCTTCTCCGAAACCACCTTGCAGGCCCAGCAATATATATTTCTTTTAAGACCAGACTGAGCTGATAAAGAACCACGAAGATGATTTAATTTTACTTGGGAAAAAAAATGTGATTCTTGTCACTGGGAAATTCCTTTCTCCTAGCAGGGTTTTACAAGTGCAAATTGCATCTGTTGTTCACAGATGCTGTTCAGTGGTCTTGAGAATTAGTAACTCTTCTCTTTGGTCACTGCTTTAGGTCGCTCTAGGCAGCCCTGCTCTTGAGAGTAGAAGGCGAGAGGCAAGTGCTAAGAACACCTAAATGGGTAAGCTACTTGTTTGCAATTACACTATAGCAACAGAACATGCAGTTAACTTATTGTATATTTTTCCCAGCTAATTATTATATGTCTAAGTAAAATCACACTCCAGCAGAACCTTCAGAAATTTTCAACAAGCAGGGAACCTTACAGCCCATTAAGCCAAAAGCTGACAGAAAGGACAGTAGCTGAAAAGCATCCCCTCTTGGAAGATAAGATGCTAATTTTTAGAGGCACTCAGCAGTTGGAAAATCAATTTTTCTTAACATTGAGAATTATTGAGTGGCTAGAAAAGCATCTTACTCTATGAAATATAGTCACTATTTAGTGCCTTTCCATTTTATTTACTATTTAAAGCTTACAACAGCTAGTTAACCAACTACTTATAAAATATATTTAATGTTTAGAGGCACTCAGTGTGGTTATAAAATGATTTTAAGGGTATACAAAAATGGTACGTTAACCACATTTCATGAACTATGGTTCCCTCTGGAAAAACAAAAACATTTTCCCTGGCATCCTGCGGCATCTCATCCTGAAGTCTGTAAATGGCCCATACTGCTCAACCAGGCTGCCTCGCTGGCTTTTGATGCCAGGCACTTTAGAGCACACACCAGAAAGATCAATACAACCCGTACATAAGTGATAGAGTACCAGGCACTCAAAGGCTGTTAGACTCTCCGATAAAGAATGGCTTGACAGGAGCAGTGAAATTAAGCAACATGCACAAAACGCCAGCAAAGAGGTGGGAGCGCTGTCGTCTTCTCTGTTCATGCAAGATGGATGGGTGCTCTGTGACATAGCATTGAGATGAGACTTGGCTCTTGCCACGTGTATGCATTAACACACTTATGGCCTATCGAAATATGGGAAGAGTCTAACAAAGGTCTTATAGGAAAGGAGCCTTTTTCCAAGGGAGCCTGCTATGGACAGTTACAACAAAATCATACACAAGGAGACTCAATGTCAAATTGAGCTCAGAGGGAAATTCGATATAAAAAAGTAGCACATATTTATTTCCAGAGAGTATCCCGAATCTCCTCTCCATGGTTAACTAATACCTACTTTCATCACTGAAGCCCCATAGTCCTGATCACTGAGGGAAGCGATGGAAACCTTGCTTTCAACATGCGGCTGGCAATACAGTTGATGTGATGACCGTTGCATTGTTTTGCTTCCTTTCTTGGTCTGTTTCACATGGCTTGGCAGAGCACATAGCTCAAGACTCGGCTATGCCCATTCCAGGGGAAGGATGCAAAGGAGGGCTGAGAGAAGCCTGCTGCAAACCCGTCCTTTGATTTATTAGTGACATAGTTGAGGGGAAATCTTTGTGGGAACCAGAGCCAGAGAAGAACCACTAAATTTGAATTGATTAATTGCTAGAGGCTCACTACATACAAATTGGAATGCTAAACCTTCAGGGAGCTCAGTGGTAGAGAGCCTGTGAGTTTGAGCTTTCCTTCCAGGAGATTATCAGGATGGGAAAATAAAGATGAGACAAGATCCTCTTAGGCCTCTGTCAAGAAGAGCCAAGGGTGGCCATTTTGAAATTTATTGAGCTCTTCCAACACTTGCCTAAAAAAACAAAACAAAACAAAACAAAAACACCTTTCACCAGTGCCTAATTTATGACTGTGTCTTCATAAAAGTCCAACTAATCTCGCAAAAAAGAAATGCCAACTTTAGGCCCCTGTTACCATCACGTCCCTCCGAAGTTAGAAACACAATCTGAAGCCCTTATGACGATCATAGCCTATTCCAGTGGCTTTCAATCTTCCCATTGATTCAACCCTTTAATACAGTTCCTCATGCTGTGGTGGTCCCTCACCAGAAGACTGTTTTCATTTCTACTTCATAACTCAAATTTTGCTACTGTTAGGAATTATAATGTAAATATCTGATATATTGGATATCTGATATGCAACCCTTGTGAAAGGGTTGGTTATTCAACCTGTAAAGGGGTCTCCATCCACAGGTTGAGGACAGCTGGCCCAGTAGCACAGCCAGCTACTTATAAACAGAACCACAGGACTCTATACATCTCCCTCCACTGTACCTTGGCAACTTATCAGTGGGAGCCTATTCACCGAAGTTTCTCTAACTAGTATGTCATGTTCTACTTACAACACAACATTTCAAGGTATTCTAAAAGCAAGCAAACAAAACTATAGTGTGGAAAGATACAACAAGCACCAGCCCAACACAAATATGGTAAGAATATTAGAAAAACTAGCCCTGAATATAAAACAAATAATGTTTAATATGGTGAAGACTCTAATTAGAAAACAAACAAATATAGACAACAGGTCTAGAGGGGGTGTGACTCATTGGATAAAAGGACTGTCTTATGACAGTGAGGACCGGACCTCACATCCTTGCAACTCATAAAAGCCACGTGGGGAAGGCAGCCCACATGGATCCCAGCAGTCAGGATAGAGAGATGGAGAACACCAGGAGCAAGCTGGGCTAGCTGAAAAGAGGAGGTCCAGACTCAGCAAGACACTCTAATTCTGAAGACAGAGAACTACTGAGTCAGGCACCCACTGCCAACTGTCGACTCAGTTCTGGACTCCCCACATATATGTACACTCACCACATATCTGGTTACTACGTGAACACCTAAACATACATACACATACACACAGAGTTGTGCACATGTGCATGTGTGCAAAGACAATATAAGCCATGCAGGAAAAGAATAATATAAATAGAAAAAATTCTAAGGAAGAATTTAAAAAACAAACAAACAGACAAACAAACAAACAAAAAGCCACCAAGCCCTGCAGAAGTTAAAACATGGTAACAAAAAAATACACCAAGAGTCAGGCTAACTGTGGTAGACAGGATGAATGAAGAAATCAGCACACAAGCTTGTCAAACTAAGGCTTTAACCTTCTAAAGGTGGAAAGAAAGGACAGAAACCATAACCTGGCAATGACCCTATGTGTGTGCTACAGACACACACCACCCACAACACATAATGACCCGTACAATAATGATAATTCTTTAAAGCAGACAAAAGAATGGGGAAATTATATATGTATACATGTATGTGTGTATATGTGCATGTATATACATATATATTATGTATGTATGTATATATGTATGTATATGGCCCACAAGTCCCTCCTAAGTTGGAAACACAATTTGAAGCCCTTATGATGATCATAGCCTAGTCCAGTGGTTCTCAACCTTCTCAATGCTGTGACCCTTTAATACAGTTCCCTATGTTTTGGTGACAATCATACAGTTATTTTCATTGCTACTTTATAACTGTAATTTTGCTACTGTTATGAATTATAATGTAAAGAGGAACAACAACAAAATGACTATAGCACACAAGCTTAAGAAGAACACCATGAAAGGAGAGAGGGAAGAGAGCATAAATTAGAAGTAAACTAAGAATTTACCTCATTAATATCTGATACTAATCTAAAGATCTATGAATCTCAGAAAACAGTGAAGACATAAACAATTCTATTTAATGACATATTACATTTAACTTGCAATAAATTAGAGATGAACAGAGAAATATCAAGCTAGAAGAAGGGAAATATGCTAACTTATAAAGACTAAAAAGGAAGAAATATACCAATTATTTCTCAGAAATCATCTAGACAAGAGAATAAAAGAAATGACAGGAAAAATAAGCTAGCTTTTCTTCTTGACGTAATGTATCCTTCAGTGAGAAAGAGAAATAATTCTTCTAACAAAACCCTTCTTGCTAAAAATTATTTAAAGAGGTTCTTCATATGTAAATAAAAGATTACACATGGAAGAGATACATGAAGGTAAAGATTTTATTATTAATTTCTACCTGAACACAAAGCAGTTTGTTTAAAACAGAAATAGCAACCATGTTTTATTGGATGACTAACTTATTGGTACCCTTGAACCAACTGGGAAGCAATATGGTATTGTTGTATAATAGACCTGTATTAGTCATAAATGTCTGCTGAAACTTTGGGGGAATGATGGAAAGATAAGTGGTAAATGAGTAAGAATGATTGATGTGCTGATATAGAGAAAAAGCAAACTCACAAAATGATGTTAGAACCCACAGGACAGGCTGGGAAGATGGCTCAGAGGGGGGAAGATTCCTGCAGCCAAGCCTAACAACCCAGGGTCTATCTCTGAGCCTCACACAGGGGAAGAGAACAGCTGACTTTCATAGTTTATTTCTTGACTTCTAAATGTGTGCTGTGATGCCCTCCTTCCCCCCATCTGTCTGTCTGTCTGTCTGTCTGTCTGTCTTTCTCTCTTTTTCTCTCTCTTCTCCCTCCCACATCTCTCTCTCACACTGATACACATCAACATAATAAAAAATAAATAAAGCTACAAGAGGCAGAAAATAGTGGGAGAAAAAAAAAGAAAGAAAACAAATCACAAAAGGCAAAAGATAAAGACTCACAGCAATTATAGTATAAATGTGAATATAACAGTATCAATAATCACATTAAATATCATTGTATAAATATACCACCTAACACACATAGCCAGAAGTAATCACACAATGAACTCTTTTGTACAAGAAATGTGCTGTAAGTTTAAGGGCATATAGATTAAATGTAAAGACAGAAAGGTAGATCAAAAGAAAGCTGAAGTTGCTATATTAATTTCAACCAGAGCCTACTTCAAAGCAATGTGTTTTATTAGCACAGAGAAGAATGTTACATAATGAAGGAGGTATCAATTCTTTAATGACATATCCAGTCTCTAGTGTGTTCTCTACCTAAATCTAGAGCACAGCACTGAAATGCTCAGCAAAACCTGGTAGTGGCCCAAAGAGAAATATCTGAATCCACTATTCAAGCCTCAATACCCACTCTAAGTGGCAGAGATACCCAGAAAAAAATGGAAAGGAGATAGTTCATTCTAAAGCACCATCAGTCAACTGGGCATCAGTGACTCTGCTGCAACATGTCCTGTAATTAAGAGTAGAAAGCACATTTCACCAGTGCATGTGAAATATCTGCCAGGAGAGTTCCCATTCTACTTTCGCAAAATGGACCTAAATGCACTTAAAGAACAGAAACCACAAAGTGTTTGCTGTTGGTACACAGTGGAATTAAACCAGGAGTCTGTTAAACAGAGAAAGATGAGAAAAAATATCTCCCAGACTCAGAGAATAGACGCTTTGTTTCTGAGCCATGCCCATGCGCTATTGACATATGCCAATAAAAAGAAGTGTTTAGGTCAAACTGAAGGTACAACTCACCAGACTTTATGTTATGCAACAAAAGCCATCTCTTCAGAGAGGCCTCCAGCACTGGTGCATGTATCGGGAAAGAATAGAGAGGTGTGAACTCAATATTCTAAACCTTTGCTTATTAAGTAAGTGAAAGGAAGTAAATCTAATGGGTGAAAGAAACAATAAAATGTAGCAAAACGGACTTGGTAACAGGAAGTCAGGAAGAAAAAGAAACCGGACACACCAAAAAAAAAAAAAAAAAAAAACTGTGTGAATCTTTGACTCAGTATCCTCACAGGATGCCAGCATGCCTTAGGAAAATGAGAGGATTATCAATGAAAGGATGTTGCTGTGATCTTATGGGTATCACAAGGTTCATTACACAAATACTCTGGGCATACATTTAAGCAATTCTACCACCATATTTGATAACTAAAATAGAACCTAATAATTTTTTGAAAGGCAAAAATCGATAGAACTCTCAAAGCTTATCAGTCTCAAACACTGAACGTATAGCTCAGTGATACAGCATCTGCTTAATATTTGAGAAGCCACACATTAAATTCCCAGCAGCAAAATCAAAACAGAGAATAGAAAAGAAAAACAAAAAGAACCAATCAAACAAAAATTTCTAAAGGAGAAGCTTATCAAGGCCAGATGGGTTCACTGACGAAGTCTGTTAAACATGTAAGCAGGAATTTGTATTATTTCTCATGATCCCCTGCAGAAGAAGGAATGTTTCCTAATTCATTCTACAAGGCTGATGCTACTCTAACAAAAACACGGGGGGGGGGGGTCATGAAAAGAATTACTACATGGACCAATGGCTCTCAAAGTTATAGAGGTAAAATATCAAATCCCAAAATGTCTAATAGTAATTTTATACTATGGTAAGTTGGGACTTCTTACACTTTTATAAGGTTGATTCAACATTCAAAAATCAATTAGTGGAGCCTATCACAGCAGCAAGCTAAAAACAAAGCAAATGATCAGAGTTTCAGAATCAGAAAGCATTTTTACAAAATCCATACCCACTCACAGTAAAGACTCAGAGAAAATCAGAAGCGGAGTGGAACTACCCCAACCTGAAAAAAAAATAAAGAAAACAAAAATGTTTCCAAACCCTTTGGCGAGCATCTTTCTAAGAAGAGAAAGGCTTTTGTATTCTCTTGCCATGCCCTTTCCAGGACATATTAGATATTTTGGCTACTACATTAAACACAAAATAAAACACTATATAGATATGACATGGTTAAAGCCACCTACCTGAGTCAGAGACATCAGAATAGCAAGTACAAAATCCAAATGAACCAATCAGGAGTATTTTGAGACTGGCAAATGATTGGAGCAAAACTGGAGGATACAAATGCCTTCTGCTTCCCCTCCCCCTCTTTATTTGTATGTGGAGGTGGGAGGGATGGGAGGGAGGATGGAAGATATGTCTGTCTGTCTCAAGCAGGTATGCACATGTCCCAGCCAAGGTGCCTAAGACAGAAACAATTTTCTGGAACTGGTTCTCTCCTTCCACCTTCTAACTTCTGGGGATCAAATTCAAGGTCTGAGGCTTTGCCTAAGGAGCATCTTTTCCCTCCTGAGCCATTTCACTGGCTCCTGTGCTCTATGGTATACCAGCTCTGGACAGTGAGAGTTCTGCTGATATGTGCTAAATGTGCCACTATTTGCAGTAGCACTTCCTTAAGTGAAATGCTCAGGCACAAATTTAACAAAATACCACTAAGGCATACATGAGGACCCTCGCCCCCAATCAAAGAACTAAATTGATAGAGTCTATGTTCATGAGTAAAGGCATTAAATATTGTCAGTAAATTCTACATTGACCTATACTGCACTGCATTAGGAGCAAGGTCTAAGGCAAATTCACTCCCCTCCTGTTCCATCCTACTTCTCTTTCTCTCCCCGTAAGCTAGAGAACAACATTCAAAGCATCCAATTGACTCAGGCATTTCCCACTTTTCTTCTTTTTTTGAGACAGTTGGAAATTAAACTTTAGCAAACAGGCTGAACTGGCCAGCCAGCAAGTTCCCAGATTCTGCTCATTTCTGCCTCCCTGGTGTTAGGGTTACACATGTGTCCCATTACTTCTGGCATTTCTTCTCTTTTCTTTTTATAAAATATGGGTCTTGGAATCAAACTTAGGCCTTAGAGCATTTTACACACTTATGATATCACTACAATCCTCAAGTCTTAACTTTTATACAGAGCAGTTAAAGACTCAGGGCAGCCAACACAATACTGAAGAACTATGTAAGACAGAGCTTCTAGAATTAGAAAGAAGTCACAGCCAGCAAGGCAGTGGGACCCGTATGAAAGAATAAAGAAAGAGGTCAATGGAGCTGAACGGAGAGGTCACTCATAGTAGCTACGAACACAGTTAAATTGTCTTTGGAAAAAGGTCAAGGTCAGACAATGGAGAAAATGCTTTCTGTAAATGGGGCGGACAAGGACACACATATATACAAGTGTGTCCAACCCCTGGGAAAAATTCTCTCAATACTGATAATAGCAAATGCTTACTTAAATAGACACCAAGCAACAGGAGCTCGGATTCACTGAGAAGTGGAAAGAGAGACTGTGTGTTGAACTTAGCAGACAGTTTTGCAAAGTTTCTGTTGTGGTTTGTTTTGCAGTGTTGGGAAATGACACCTGTCTTCTGCGTCCCAGGCATGTGTCCTACGGCTGAGCTGTGCGTACAGACAGGAGGTCTCTTAAAACAGCCAGCACAGTCTTCATAAAGCAATTTTGCTGCAGAGTCCTCATCGATGATGTCCTCTGATGAACTGAAACATCACAGCCACACAAAAACCCCGCACACTTGCACATAGATATTTATAACAATTTTATTAATAATTTCCCCAACTAGGAAGCAACCAGGATTTTCTTCAGTGCGTGAAAGGGGAAAACAAACAGTGGGACATTACAGTGATGAGTTGTTATCTAGGGCTAAAAATAAATGAGTTATCAAGCCATGGAGAGACATAAAGGAAATATATACTTGTATATTACTATGTGAAATAAGCCAATCAGAGAGGTTACACACTATAAAAGGTATAAATCTAGGTAACATTCTATGTACATAACTATAGAAACAGTTATGGGTCCTTGGTTTCCAGAGATTTGGAGGAGGTAGTGGTGAAGAGATGGAGTAAAATGACTTTATTATTTTTTGTAGGGCAGCTGGTAGCATGAAATAGTTGCCAAAACCTAGAGGATGCACATGCTAAAAGAAGGCCAAGAGCACGTGCGAAAGCTGACATCGAGTGGAGTGGTAATGATCTACCAACGTAAGTTCATCAACTCTAACTCATGGCCATGTGATGATAACGGGGAAGCCAGAGCCCTGCCTGTGTGGATTCAGAGAGACTACAGACAGCTCTCTGCATTTTCCATGCACTTTTATGGAGACCCCCAAACTGTTCAAGTCCACTCCCAGGCTCATGCAAGCAACCTAAATTCAACTAGTGGATTCACAAAAAAAAAAAAAAAAAAAGACACCAAATGTAGGTGTGAGGCTATTTGGGAAAAAGTAGTTCACTGGGAGCAGAGTGAGAGTGTGTAATGGGGGGAATGAAGGGAAAATACATGGAAAATATGTGCATATGGATGGATGAATGTAACTCCTGAAAAATAGAATTATGGAGGCAGAAATAGTAGGCACTTGATGAATTTAAAAATGGAGACCAGATTATTTTAGCAAACAGCTATCTAGAGACTATACTTTTAAAAGGACAGTACTATTTTCAAACTGACAAATATCGGTACAGGAGCTCCAATCCAACTTACCGTCTCAATACTTGGGAGATGTGAGTTCTATTTAACACACGCGGAAACCAGTGGTCACTATGAAGTCAATACAGTTAGTTCTGAATCGACATTTTTACTTTTGCTTGAGGAAAAATGTCAACAGAGATCAGCGCTTTAAGGTTTAACTCATTTCTAGGCCTCTCTCTTTCTAATGACGGGAGTGCTTTTTTTTTCCCCATGAGGATTATTTCCAAACAAATGCCAACAGGTATAAGTGCACAGGGCTTATTCCAGATCTGGGCTTCTTCCCCAAGAAATGGCCAAGAAAACGAAATTACTTTCAAATAGGGTTACCAAAGGCCATGCTACAGAGTCAGGCGGCTTTAAGGCCCACTGGCTCTTCCTGTGCTTAGGTATGACGATGATGGCTGTGCCTTCTGTGAGATCTGTGTGGCTCGCTACGGTGCCGGGAAGGGTAAGGGGAAGACTCCCTGGTTTCATGGTGGGAATAGACTCTGCGGATGGGGCCCGGTCTATGCTCACGGTCGGTTGAGTTGGTTTCCCTGGAGTATCCATGCCTGCGCCTCGGGGAATCTCTGTGCAAAGGCTGCTGTTGGGAAGATGGAGAGGAGGGAACACCGTCCTCTCTGCGGCTGGGCACGTTTTGAGGATGGGAGGAAGATCTCTGAGGGCTGTGGTTGTGGTGATGGTGGTGGTGGTGGTGGTACCTGGGAGAGGGAGAGATTCTGGCCGCAGGGGGTTCACGCTGCTCATTGTGGCGGTGGTGGTCTCGAGGCTGCCTTCTGTCTGCCCGGTCTGTCTGCCCTTCTGCAGGAACATCCCTGATCCACCGTCCCACACTGTTGTGGGATGGGAGCATCACGCCCCAGGCGTCTGCCACATGTGCCAGCAGCAGCTGCGAGAGGTAGCGGTGGGCACGCTCGTCCCAGTGCACGCCATCGCTCAGCCGATGCTGCCCGGCATGGCGGAAGTGGAAGTGGAGATCCAGCACATCGAAGCCACGCCTCGCCGCCTCCGCCGAGCTGTAAAAGTTGGCCTCCATCACATCTTCGCGCAGCCGCGAGGGGCAGCCCGAAGCCTCGGGCAGGATGAAACCCCCGGACACAACGTTGGCCACGGGCATGGCGGTGTTCCAGACCACGAGGCAATTGGCAGGCAGCACCTGATCCAGGCGTTGGAAGAGCCTCTCCACGTCCTCTCGGTAGTTCCTGAGGAAATTGCTTCTGTACCGGGACAGGTCCCAGAGGCAGGAGTTCACGATCACCAGATCGGGGGCGTACTCGCCCCAGCGCAGCTGCCGCAGGACGTCTTCCACGTAGGGCGAGTAGGCACGCGTGAGGAAATAGAAGCGCACCAAGTGGCGCCCGGAGCAGAACTGGCGCACCTCGCGGTAGTGGGCGCCATTGTGCATGCGTCCCCACCTGCCACCCTCCAGCAGCACGTCTTGCTCGAAGCTCAGCTCGCCCTTGCTCTTCAGCTGACTGGAAGACAGCAGGCAGTCCTTCTGGAGCAGCAGCACCAGGTCCTTGTAGACGGCTCGCTGGATCGAGTCCCCCAGGACGACCACGAACTTGTTGTGCAACAGCTGCTGGACCTCGTGGGCTCGGAGGTGGGGCATGATGGCGTCCTTCTGGGGGACTCTTGGAGGGAAGCACCCCCGGGGAAGCCGAGGAGCTCACGGAGTCGAACCGGCCGCGGTGTTTGGGCTGGGAGGGCGACGGACGGACGGACAGCGAGCTTCTGTGGTCAAAAGCCGCCTCATCCGGTTTGCCTCAGCCCCACGGGCGTGACCTCTGAACCTTGCACAGGATTGCGTGAGTTCAGGCTCCACCTGGTGGAGGAGAGGTGGAGCAACCCAGCGGGAAGCCCGCCATGGTCCCCAGCCTGGGGGAAGCTGATGGATGTCAGCTCCCGGGTGTCAGCCCCCACCAGGGTCTCTGCCAGGCCAAGGTCTTCTTGGCCAGCAATGGTTCACCGATGTCCACCTTTGGACTGCCTTCGGGCGTCCTTTCCCCTCTGTTTCCTTTAGCGCCAACCCCATTCTAGCTGAGGGTTCCTGCTTTCCGATTCCATTGGCAGAGAGGCGGATAATGCCTTTCTGGAGGCTAGAACCCAAACTGGCGCTACTGTCAAGATGGCATTCCAAGCCATGATTGGCAGAGCTTGCGGCGCTTTGTAAGAAATGATGTAATATGGGGAGTCCCCGTGAATGTTTTACCAGCTTTCCCGTAAACATGAAATCTTTTTGTACCTAGGCGTACTGGCCATTTTCTTACCATGGTAAAGGGTAATGTGTGTGTTTCCATTGATTTCTAGCTTTCTTTACTGTCTCATTCCCTAACTCCCAAAAAAATCACCTCAGCCCGTCTCTATTTACACAATTCACCACCTCAGAAATTCTATGTACGTGGAATTGTACAGTATGGGACCTTGCGAAATGGCTCTCCACCCACACGACCTGCATTGTCCTCTGGATTTGTCAACCTCAAGTGTGACTACCTGTTTTCTAAACTGGAATTTGGAATTCCTGGCAAGGGAAATGCTGTTGTTTTGTTTCTGTTTCTTATTGCTCCCTGAAGCCATTCATTGAAAAGATAATTAGGTTATTTGCTGTTTGGGGGGTTTTACAAATGGTGCTGCTGAGTATTTTTGTGTAGAGCTGACATTTTCTTTTTAAATTTGTAATAAGCCGAATACTGCCACTATTCGGTTGTAGGGTGGTTGTACAGCTTTTAGAAATGGTCATGTATAACGTCTCAACATTCAGGAGGAAGAGACAAAGAGATAGTGAGTTTGGGGGCAGCCTGGCTATTTAGCATACAGTGAAACTTAGCATTAAAAGAGAAAGGAAAACAAAAATCTCAAATCGTTTTTTTCTGGAGTGACTGAACCCATTCTCACTGATGTGAAAAACGGTTTTAATTGCTTCTCGGGCTCTCATTTGCATAATCTGAATATATAAAACCCCAAATATTTCATATACTTACTAGAGCAGTTCTGATCCAGGGGAATCAAAAGGGGGGGGGGGGAGAAAGAGGGAGAGAGACTTTTCTTTATCTTACATGGTGCCCTCATGGATCCTGTTAAGCTCCATGGAATTTGCTTTGAAATTCCTCCATCTCTGGGTTATCTTGGGCCTTTTAAGTGGTGTTTGGGAAACCACTGTGATGGTGTTGTTTGGGATCCAGGAGAAGGAGAAACCAGAGACTTTCCAGCACATACCTGGCGCGTGGAGAACTGTTAGGTTTGGGTTTAAAGTTAAAACTGTGAAGTGACTGTTTTCTCCCTATTCATGAAGGACAGAAGTTTAAGTGTGGTTCTACCAGGGGGTAAATGTCCTCTAATGGTTTTGCGTATTGCACATGTTGCTTTTGGTAGATGCCACCTCTGAGGCTCTTCTGGGTTTCCCCACACATTCTGAGAATATTTTGAGTTATACTTACCAAACTTTCTTCTCCAGTGTCTAATTGCCCTTTCTCTTCTAATATTTTCTCAAAACTCTCACCAAAATATCCCTAGTTTTCGGCACTCGTTTTCCTTTATTTATAAAATTTGTCTGTGATATCAATGTAATCAGGAACAATACATTATGTTAATGTGCAACTTTATGAATCTGTGAGTAGAAAGATAACCTTTTGACATTGTTGTATAATACGGAAAACTGTTTCTTATTCTAATAATTTTTTCAATGATGCTCTGTATAGCTCTTTGTACATTAACTAAGCACACACATCTTAAAAACAAGAATAAAAATTAAGTCCATAAACTACTTGTGTTTGTGTATAATTTGGATTTATACTCAAATTGTTTTTTTTTTTTTCTGCCTCTTAGCTTCGAAGAGATTACTTGCAACAATACTTAACATTCTTTTGTTCTCAATAAGCAGACTTGGTCACATGTTATGAACAGTGGATTTTGACTCCCATGCCATAAAATGTGAATTTCAAATTAACTATAAACATTCAGTATTTTCCTTACTAAGGGAAGTGGACGGTATAACTAGTTGGTGACATAAAGTTTTCTTGAGATGAGCAGGAAATGGATATTAATAACTGTGTCCCCTCACTTGAGATCGATAACCTAAGACCATAAAACAGAACCAAAACAAAGTAGTAAAAAGTTTTGGCTCGGGAGAGAGAATTGTACAGATACTAGGCATCCAGCCATACTTATGGATAGTTATAAGCCAGGAGTGTTAGATTTTACCAGAGTCAGATTTTTAAATTTGACTTTAACAGTTTCCCTGTTAACCTCTTCTGGGTTTAGAAAATCATTCAGGTTGCAGGAGTTAAGAGTTAAGCATGTAGATGGTAAGAAATGTGTGAAAGAAAAATAAAGACCCTAAGAAGGCACACGGGTCGAAAATAGAGCTGCAGTTAATGAAGGTGTGTGCTCATTAGCTAGCGAGGCCTCTGTTGGCCTTCCTATTCCTGTCCCCTCCCCCTCTTCCCAGCAGTTTCTATACCCTGCTTTATTTTTCTTTACAACCCTCACCGGCACAGTGCATTTTTATTATGTTATTGTTATATTATCATTTCCTTATTCTATCAGATTTCAACCCTATGGGGAAAAGTCGTCTTCGCACTTGCTCATTTCCTTGGCATTTAGAATGATGCCGACTATGGAGTCGATAAGCTGATAAATGCTTGGGTGATGAAACAGTGACCGTGGAAATTCATTATTGGAGGAGATCACTAAAAACTGCCCAAGCACCCATCTACCGCTGGTATTGCCTGAGGAATCTTCTATTTCAGCATCCAGATGGGGTTCTTCTCATTCATGTGTCACGACTGGGGATGTGCTCCCCAAGTCTGTGCTGTCCTCAGGAAACAGGAGCATCAGCTATGTCTGCCTGTACCCCTAGGATGTGTACTTGGAAAACTGTCTAAAAGAAAACAGGGAGGAAGGAAAGAAGGAGGGAGCAGGAGATGAAAAGAAGGAAGGGAAGAGAGAAAGGGAGAAAAGGAAAAGAAAATTTAAGACTGTTGAAAGTCTCTCATTTTTTAATACCCCATTTTATATCTTAAGATATCAGAGGACTGTCAACCATTTTTCTCTGATGTGGCTGTCTTTAATGTTGTTTAGATCCTATTAATCCCTTTGTATCTTTTTATATTAGCCTTACAATCTCTTCAATTATTTATAATAACAAGGCATGATTCCCATTGTGTGTGAGCACAGTGGTAGATAATTCAGAAGTATGTCACCATGCTAGAGCAAGAACCTCTCTGCGTGGTAGTTATGTAAAGGCTTGTGAGATAATGTTCCCTTTCTCTCCCAAAACGACTGAGCTTTTTAAAAATAATATCTGTATTGATTATTTGGGAATCTCACATCATGAACCCTGGACATGCTTACTTTCCAGTCCCCCCAGGTCCAGCCTCTAACCCTTGGGACCTCCCCCTCCAAAAGAAGACAAATAAAAAGGAAGTCTAATTAGTGTTGCCCGGATACTCACTGGAGCATGGCCAAATTCCTGCCCATTAAGGGAAACTGAGTCTTCCCTACCCACACCCCTGTCAGAAGCCATCACTTGTGGAGAACTAGACTTCAGCATCCCTATCACGATTTTTAAAAGTTCTCTTCAATGGCTTTCTGCTTAGGTTGCTATGGCTTTGAGGGGGTGAGGTAGGGGAAGGTGTTGTCACAGAAGACTTCGATGTCCCCTTTTCTCAACTGTGCACCCGCGGCCATCAATACCTTGTCAAGAAGTAGCTTCCTTGTCCTTTACAGTCAGTGGGAGCACAGATAACGGACATATATATGGTTTATGGTATGGACCACAGACATCCAGATAATCTCTCCTGTCAGCACATACCATAGACCTCACCATGATCTCCAGTGGCACTATAGGCCATGGACATAAACACTGCCCTCTCCTGCTGCATGGGGTATGTATACCATCACAGCCCTTGGCAGCAACACAGACCAAGGACATCAACATGGTCTCAGGTGGCAACACAGGCCACAGACGTCACCATGGGTTCAGCCTGCAAAACAGACTGTAGACATCCACACAGTCTGAGGGGCATCTCAGGCCAGTGACATCAAAATGGCCCCCGGTGGCTATGGGATGACCCTTCAGCATGGACTGGACAGTGGATTACAGACACCAATGTGGCCTCCAGGGACAGGATGAACCATAAAGGCCTTCATCATGGGCATCCTGCTGTTGCTCAGAACCAGGGCGAGGGTGCGGCTGGGCAGCATGTTCCGGGGCTGAGTCGGAGTTCAAGCTCCGGGGTACGGCACACCATTCATCCCCCCTACTCTCCAAGTACATGTTCCCTTGTCCACCCCAGCCTTCCCTCACCCCTTTCACTGCTCATCATGTCTCTATCCCTCTATCTCTCTCACCTCCCTACCGAGTAATAGTCACTCGTCTAGTGGTGTTCAAAACTGCAATGTGAGTTATTGACCAACAATGTTTCTGATTTCAGAAGCGCCATACACACTGGACCGCTGCCAAGAATTGTCTCGGGCATCCTGCTGTTGCCCAGAGTTGGGGTGATGCGGCAGCTTGGCAGGACAGGATCTTTGACTGAGGTCCTCTGTCTTCCATATTTGGGGGTGAAGATGAGTACTGAATCAAGCTTCACCCAGTTAACTTATTCTTAACCCATGTGTGTCCCTTCTCCTTACTTTGTTTACTGATAGTACAGTTGGAGCAAAACCTTCATTTTTTTCAAGTTGCCATCTTATTACTTATCAAAGCCAGGCCACCATTTGGAGCTGGTTCTACTTAAACCTTTCTTCCCTGTGTCTGATTACCCTTCTCAGAATGTGTTGCAAGACCCCTGTGGCATTCAAAAGCAAATCCAGTTTTCTAGGTGTGGTGTGATCAACATAATTCTGGATTTGGATTATCACCTCTTTTGTCAAATTAATGCTGCCCAAAATCTAATCTGCTTTCTTTAGGTAACCCATTGCTCTCATGACTCATCCCATGCCTTTCTCTTCCACTATACTTGTCTGAGTCATCTTAATCCATACTAAATATTAACTTCTTTCTCCTGAGTCTATACCTCGGGCTGTTTAGTTGTGAGAAGAAGTATTAAAAAACTTAAAAAAAATTCTAAGCTTATTGTATTGTTCTTGTTTGCCAAGAGCTTTT